>NC_088419.1:97252795-97552795 GCF_034236695.1 Oncorhynchus nerka | reverse complement strand
AATAAAGAGAGACACCACAACACTGAATAAAGAGAGACACCACAACACTACATAAAGAGAGACACCACAACACTACATAAAGAGAGACACCACAACACTACATAAAGAGAGACAACACTACATAAAGAGAGACACCACAACACTACATAAAGAGAGACACCACAACACTACATAAAGAGAGACACCACAACACTACATAAAGAGAGACACCACAACACTACATAAAGAGAGACACCACAACACTACATAAAGAGAGACACCACAACACTGAATAAAGAGAGACACCACAACACTGAATAAAGAGAGACACCACAACACTACATAAAGAGAGACACCACAACACTACATAAAGAGAGACACCACAACACTACATAAAGAGAGACACCACAACACTGAATAAAGAGAGACACCACAACACTACATAAAGAGAGACAACACAACACTACATAAAGAGAGACACCACAACACTACATAAAGAGAGACACCACAACACTACATAAAGAGAGACACCACAACACTGAATAAAGAGAGACACCACAACACTACATAAAGAGAGACAACACAACACTACATAAAGAGAGACACCACAACACTACATAAAGAGAGACACCACAACACTACAGGAAGAGAGACCTAAGACAACAACATAGCATGGTAGCAACACAACATGACAACAACATGGTAGCAACACAACATGTCAACAACATGGTAGCAACACAACATAACAACATGGTAGCAACACATGACAACAACATGGTAGCAACACAACATGACAACAACATGGTAGCAACACAACATAACAACATGGTAGAAACACAACATGACAACAACATGGTAGCAACACAACATGACAACAACATGGTAGCAACACAACATGACAACATGGTAGCAACACAACATGACAACAACATGGTAGCAACACAACATGACAACAACAAGGTAGCAACACAACATGGTAGAAACACAACATGACAACATGGTAGCAACACATGAAAACACAGCATGGTAGCAACACAACATGTCAACAACATGGTAGCAACACAACATAAAAACAACATGGTAGCAACACAACATAACAACAACATGGTAGCAACACAACATGTCAACAACATGGTAGCACACAACATGACAACAACATGGTAGCAACACAACATGACAACAACATGGTAGCAACACAACATAACAACATGGTAGAAACACAACATGACAACAACATGGTAGCAACACAACATGACAACAACATGGTAGCAACACAACATGACAACAACATGGTAGCAACACAACATGTCAACAACATGGTAGCAACACAACATGACAACAACATGGTAGCAACACAACATGACAACAACATGGTAGCAACACAACATAACAACATGGTAGAAACACAACATAACAACATGGTAGAAACACAACATGACAACAACATGGTAGCAACACAACATGACAACATGGTAGCAACACAACATGACAACATGGTAGAAACACAACATGACAACAACATGGTAGCAACACAACATGTCAACAACATGGTAGCAACACAACATGACAACAACATGGTAGCAACACAACATGACAACAACATGGTAGCAACACAACATGGTAGCAACACAACATGCTAGAAACACAACATGACAACAACATGGTAGCAACACAACATGACAACAACATGGTAGCAACACAACATGACAACAACATGGTAGCAACACAACATGACAACATGGTAGAAACACAACATGACAACAACATGGTTGCAACACAACATGACAACAACATGGTAGCAACACAACATGGTAGCAACACAACATAACAACATGGTAGAAACACAACATGACAACAACATGGTAGCAACACAACATGACAACATGGTAGAAACACAACATGACAACAACATGGTAGCAACACAACATGACAACAACATGGTAGCAACACAACATAACAACATGGTAGAAACACAACATGACAACAACATGGTAGCAACACAACATGACAACAACATGGTAGCAACACAACATGACAACAACATGGCAGCAACACAACATAACAACATGGCAGCAACACAACATAACAACATGGCAGCAACACAACATAACAACATGGTAGCAACACAACATAACAACATGGCAGCAACACAACATAACAACATGGCAGCAACATAACAACATGGTAGCAACACAACATAACAACAACATGGTAGCAGAACAAACCATGGTATAAACATTATTGGGCACAGACAACAGCACAAAGGGCAAGAAGGTGAGACAACAATACATCACACGAAGCAGCCACAACTGTCAATAAGCGTGTCCATGATTGAGTCTTGAATGAAGAAACGTAGATTAAATCATCGTCCAGTTTGAGTGTTTGTTGCAGCTCGTTCCAGTTGCTAGCTGCAGCGAACTGAAAAGAGGTGCGACTCAGGGATGTGTGTGCTTTGGGGACCTTTAACAGAATGTGACTGGCAGAACAGGTGTTGTATGTGGAGGATGAGGCCTGTAGTAGATATCTCAGATAGGGGGGAGTGAGGCCTAAGAGGGATTTATAAATAAGCATCAACCTGTGGGTCTTGCGACGGGTATACAGAGATGACCAGTTCACAGAGGAGTATAGAGTGCAGTGATGTGTCTTATAAGGAGCATTGGGGGCAAATCTGATGGCCGAATGAGAGCACCCTTACCTGCCGATCTATAAATTACTTCTCCGTAATCTAGCATGGGTAGGATGGTCATCTGAATCAGGGTTAGTTTGACAGCTGGGGTGAAAGAGGAGCGATTACGATAGAGGAAACCATGTCTAGATTTAACCTTAGCCTGTAGCTTTGATATGTGCTGAGAGAAGGACAGTGTACTGTCTAGCCATACTCCCAAGTACTTGTATGAGGTGACTACCTCAAGCTCTAAACCCTCAGAGGTAATAATCACACCTGTGGGGAGAGGGGCATTCTTCTTACCAAACCACATGACCTTTGCTTTGGAGGTGTTCAGAAAAAGGTTAAGGGCAGAGAAAGCTTGTTGGACACTAAGAAAGCTTTGTTGTAGAACGTTTAACACAAAATCCGGGGTGGGGCCAGCTGAGTATAAGACTGTATGATCTGTATATAAATGGATGAGAGAGCTTCCTACTGCCTGAGATATGTTGTTGATGTAAATTGAGAAGAGTGTGGGGCCTAGGATCAAGCCTTGGGGTACTCCCTTGGTGAGAGGCAGTGGCTGAGACAGCAGATGTTCTGACTTTATAAACTGCAGTCAGTTGATTATCAAAAGTGTTGGAAAAACTTGTCAACAAACAGAGCAAAATAGAACCATTCCTATAACAGTTACAATCAGCTTGATCTCCCCGTTTAAATCCCCATGGATGCCTTCGAAGCAATGGGAACCTCCCCAGAGAGGAGACAGGTTAAAAAGGTTAGAATTAGGCTTGGCGATGATGGGGGCAGCAAGAAGAAAGGATCTAAACCATCTGACCCAGATAATGGGGTTAAGTTTAAGGAGCTACCCTTAGCACCTCGGACTCAGTGACCGCGTGCAGGGAGACATTTTGTAGCGGGGAAATAGAGGGAGGAGCATCGGGGATAATAGACATAAGAAGGGGTGGGAGATGAGGAAATGTTGGACACGGGAAGCTGTGAGGAGGAGGGTTTATTCTCCAGGTCGTTAACCATTTTCCAGAACTTCTTGGGGTTAGACCCACAGAGACAGAACTGCTCCTTAAAGTAACTAACCTTGGCCTTCCAGATAGTCTTATTTCTAATTTGCCTGAACGAGAGCCAGTCAGCCTGAATATGCGTGTGCAGAGCGATTTGCCAAGAGCTGGAGTAACTCTATCAGATCATGGGCGAACCAGGGGCTGAACCTGTTTTAAATTCTTATTTTCTTTATGGGCACGTATTTGTTGACGATATCACTGAAAATATCAAAAAAAGAAGGTCCAAGCGTCTTCAACAGAGGGATCAAGCTGATTCTATACCATTTTACAGAGGCCAGTTCATGAAGGAAGCCTTGCTCATGAAAGTTTTTTTAGCAAGCGTCTATGACAAATCAGGACAGGTTGTTTCACTGAGCAGCCATTACAAACACAGGCTGTAAAACAGTGATCACTAAGGTCATTACAGAAAACACCAGACTGATACCGATCAGGATTATTTGTGAGGTTGAGGAGGAGTGAGGAGAGTAGATTTTTCTGGGTGTTTGGAGTCATACCTTGTGGGATTGGTAATAACCTGAGAAAGATTTAGGGAGTCCCATTGCTTTAGGACTTGGTCAGGTGATTTAAACATGTCCCAGTTTAGGTCACCAAGCAGGACAAATTCAGACTTAGTGCAAGGGGCCAGGAGAGAGCTCAGGGCAGGTAGGGTACAGGCTGATGATGGACAATAACACCCAGCAACAGTCAACAAAGAGTTATTTGAAAGTGTAATGCGTAAAACCAGCAAATCAAATTGTCTGGGGACAGACTTGATGGAAACAACCGAGCACTGAAGGTGTTCCTTGGTAAAGATTGCCACTCCACCACCTTTGATGATCTGTCTGGCTGAAAGATATTATAACCAGACAGGTCAACACCAGTGTTCAAAACATTCTTTCTTAACCACGTCTCAGTAATGACCAACACATCTGGATTGGAGCTGTGAACCCACACTTTCAATAGATTTTAGGTATAAAAAGCTTATAGTGTTAACGTGCAGAAAACCCAGGCTTTTACAAGCATGAAGCCGATATCAGAGCACAAATCAGAATTGGGGCTAGATAGGCCAGGGTGTACATGCACATTTCCAGATATAATCAGCAGAAATACAATTAGGGTATGGCAGAGGACAGGGAGAGCTATAACATTTGAATTTGCATTTGATGGCAACAAGATCACATTGTACAGCAATTTCATCACATGAATACAAAGCCGGCTGAGAGGATGGGAGGCCAAGAGTCTGTTTCACCAATAGAGAGTCAGAGTATCGAGTGTGGGAACAAACATAATCTGTCCCACGTTGGGTAAACAAGCAAGTTCATAGTTAACCAAGCAACCAGGAGTCATGAGGCAAAAAGCATAAAGATATAACGACTTGGGGATAGCCATTGTAAGTTCAGAGTCATTTGCCCCAACAGTATGTGTGTGCTGGAGGTGAGCGAAAGCTCGGGAGAGAGGGGGGAGTGTGGCGGGGGTACCTGTACCAGTCAGGGGGAGACAGGCCAGTGAACAGATTGCCAGGTGGGATCCAAGCAGCTGTGAAGCAAGCAACAGGAGTAGGAGGTCAGGGTCACACCTACTTGGGAGAAGCATTTTTTTCTCTCTGGAGGCAGATTCCTTGTGGAAAACCCCAGCTAACGTAGCTAGCAAGTCTTTGTACACCATCTTTTCCATGTGGAAAAGGAGATTGTTAGCTAGCTATATCTTTTCAGTTTCGGCGAATGGTCCTTTACGACTTCCTAACAAAGTTGTCCTGTGGCTGTTGTATTTTGGATATTCTGAGGATGATATCTGATGTGATCAAAGAAACAATGTTGCTGGTAAAGGATATGAGACACTGGAGTATTGCAACACGGACATGAATAATAGACTTCATATGAAAATCAATTCCCTATTTCTATTTACTAATCGACTATATCTTGTTAATACCTGTTGACTGCCAGAGCCATACTGAAATTGATCAGCTAACAAACATCCACCCAATCTGCTGCCAGTCAAGCTAGCTAGCTAAAGATAAATGGCTATAGCTAGCTAACAATCTATTGTTGTTACTTTTATTTAACTAGGCAAGTCAGAACAAATTCTTATTTACAATGATAGCCTACCAGCGAACAGTGGGTAAACTGCCTTGTTCAGGGACAGAACGACAGATTTTTACACCTTATTTGTGGAATATAATAATCTCCCAAACTCTCTAAAATGTGATGAGTTGGTGCCTCTAAGGCATTTCTGAAGAATGTGTTTGTTTTCTATAATTGTATAATTCGCTTTTTATGTATTGATGTGTATACTTTTTACATGCTCATCATTGATCTCAGAATGGCTCCCTGTCAATATAAAGGTTCAATAGAAAAAGTCTCTGGGTAAATACATTGCATTGTGAGACTAATGAGTCTTGTTGTCGGCCACCACCTCAGATATATCCTCGGGCCGGACTGACTTGACTGTTGACTCTATGTTGGTGATCCTCTGTTTGATCTTGCTCTGGCTGGATGTGAACTCAGCCATGATCTTGGCCAACTTAGTCTTGATGATTTCAATATTACTATCCAACCTTTGGATCTTTTCCTCCATGTCCTTAGGGTCGGCGCCCGCGTTAGCGACGTCCTCATCGATCATGTTGTCTTTCATCAGCATAGCCTTTCCCTTTTCTTCCAGAGCCTTCTTGGCGTCGGGGTACTCAGTGAGGGACTCCATGAGATCGTCTTTCGACAGGGCGAAGAGGTCAGAGTAACCTATGCTCCTGATGTTGGCCGTTCTCCTGTTGCCAGCCTTGGAACCCTTGATGCCCAGGATACTGATCTCTCCGAAGTACGCTCCATCGCTGAGCACCACGAACTGTGTCACCCCGTCGTCTGCCACCACAGCCAGCTTCCCTTCCTTAATGATGTACATCTCTCTGCCGATGTCTCCCTTCTTACAGATGTAATCTCCTGGGGAGAACACCTGAGGCTGCAGCTTCAGTACCAACTCAATCAGAAGACCAGCTTCACAGTCCTGGAAGATACGCACCTTCTTCAGGGTGTCCAGATGGACGTTGATGGCGATCTCGGCCTTCAGCTTGTCTGGCAGGTTCTTCAGGACCTCCTTCTCATCGCAGGTCTTCTTTTCCGTCCAGAGGTAGTCGAACCACTTGATGACCCTGACCTCCAGATCCTTGGAGACCTTACGGAACTGCATGTATTGCTTGATGGAGTCGATCTTAGCCTGGAATTCCGCACGGGTTTTGTTCATGTTGGAGATCATGGCACCAACGTTACCAACGATGGTGGCGAAAATCAGCACACCGATGAGGAAGTCGACGACCACAAAGAGGTACTCGAAGTCTCTAACTGGTGGCGGGGTTTCTCCGATGGTGGTCAGGGTCAGGGTCGACCAATAGAGACAGTAGATGTACTTCCTGGCAAGGCGGCCGTGCTCAGGATGACTGATGTTTGGGTACACCCAGGTGTCGGACCCGAACCCGATGGTCTTGGAGATGGCGAAGAAGATGCAGGCGTTCCAGTGGATGATGATCAGGATGTAAAGTACCAGGTTACTGATTCGGAAAACGTTGGGGAAGCTGGTTCTGGTTTCAGTGCGGTCGAAGAACTCAAAGAGACGGTTCATCTTTGCGAGTCGGTTCAGTCGGAGCTCGGGGTAGTTTAAACCCACTTTCAGAAACAGAAGGTCTGTGGGTATCATTGAAATCATGTCCCATTTGAACTGTGGCGTTGATTTGTATTTGTCTCTAAGCTTCTTGTCGTCTTTCACAAGCAGTCCCTGTTCCAGAAAACCTGTTGAAATAATTCAAGAGAAATTAGTGATACCAAATAAGGGACAGTTCTACATTTACTGGGGGGGGGGTGCTAAAATAGGGGAGGGTTGTCTAACTTTACTTTTTGCTTTCGGGAGGGTTGTGCTTTTTTTATTGGGCACAGGGGAGGGTAGTGAAATTTCTCCCTGATTTAAATTCCCTCTTTTGCAGGTTTTACTATATCATTTCTTCCATCCTAGCCAAATTGTCTCATCTGCTTGCATGCGCACCTCCCCTATAATCAAGGTGTTTTGGTCTATTCCTTATGCACTGTGCTTTTTCTGCACTCTAACTTGTACTATATACGACAGGTCAATATAGTCTACCAATCTAACTGTCTATTCTGCCTTCTATCCACCATCCATAGTGGTAGGTGGATCGTTTGTACAGATCTGCAATAGGCGAACTAGCAATCATACCACACATAAAAGCATTCAAAGCTGCATCAATTTTCAATATGAATCCACAAGAACCAATAGGAATAGCTGATAGGCAGAGGAGAAGCCAGGTGCATCATTGCGTATGAAAGAACAGTGAAGACAATAGGACACGCTGTTCAAAAAACTCCCCTATTTATCTTGTTAAGGGACAATACAATGATCCTGCCAAGACTAGCCTACAATACCACAAGGCAATGAATAACTGCATTATTGTTTTCTAATGAGTACAACATTCTACTCTAGGCTGTAAACTGCAGTGAAAATGACATTTGAATAATGGCGCAAAAGCCCTGTGATTTGAATGTTTCATTCCATTCGGATCAGTAGTGGGTCTACTCTCCACAGTTGATGAGGATCAGTAGTGGGTCTACTCTGGACAGTTTATAAGGATCAGTAGTGGGTCTACTCTGGACAGTTGATAAGGATCAGTAGTGGGTCTACTCTCCACAGTTGATGAGGATCAGTAGTGGGTCTACTCTGGACAGTTTATAAGGATCAGTAGTGGGTCTACTCTGGACAGTTGATAAGGATCAGTAGTGGGTCCCACTGCTGGCTTGCTTCTGTAGCCAGGCAGGGTTGGTCCTGGTCAGTCCCTGGATGGGAGACCAGATACTGCTGGAAGTGTTGTTGGAGGGCCAGTAGGAGGCACTCTTTCTTCTGGTCCCAAAAAATATCCCAATTCCCCACAGCAGTGATTGGGGACATTGCCCTGCGTAGGTTGTTGTCTTAAAGATCCCATGGCACTTATTGTAAGAGTAGGGGTGTTTACTCTGCTGTCATGGCTAAATTCCTAATCTTGCCTTCATAGCATCATGGTCACCTAATCATCCCCAGCTTACAATTGGCTCATTTATCTCCCCTGTAACTATTACTCTGTCCAGTGTCTGTGTTCTTTTGCCCATCTTAATCTTTTCTTTTTATTGGCCAATCTGAGATATGGCTTTTTCTTTGCAACTCTGCCTAGAAGGCCAGCATCCCGGAGTCGCCTCTTCACTGTTGACATTGAGACTGGTGTTATGCGGGTACTATTTAATGAAGCTGCCAGTTGAGGACTTGTGAGGTGTCTGTTTCTCAAACCAGACACTCTAATGTACTTGCCATCGTGCTCAGTTGTGCACCGGGGCCTCCCACTCCTCTTTCTATTCTGGTTAGAGCCAGTTTGCGCTGTTCTGTGTAGGGAGTAGTACATAGCGTTGTAAGAGATCTTCAGTTTCTTGGCAACTACTCGCATGGAATAGCCTTAATTTCTTAGAACAAGAATAGACTGACAAGTTTCAGAAGAATGTCCTTTGTTTCTGGTCATTTTGAGCCTGTAATCAAACCCTCAAATGCTGATGCTCCAGATACTCAACTAGTTTGAAGAAGGCCAGTTTTATGGATTCTTTAATGAGCTCAACAGTTTTCAGCTGTGCTAACATAATTGCAAAAGGGGTTTCTAATGATCAATTAGCCTTTTAAAATTATAAACTTGGATTAGCTAACACAACGTGCCATTGGAACACGGGAGTGATGGTTGCTGATAATGGTCCTCTGTACGTCTATGTAGACATTCCATTAAAAGAAATCAGCCGTTTCTCATTACAATAGTCATTTCCAACATTAACAATGTCTACACTGATCAATTTTATGTTCTTTTAATGGACAAAGAAATGTGCTTTTCTTTCAAAAACTAGGCCATTTCAAAGTGACCCCAAACTTTTGGTATTCACATCTAAAAGAATTACCACAAAATTACCACAATCAATTTCAATAGAAAGTTAGTAAAAATAGAAAAGATTCTGCAACCATGGAGAGGTAAATACTTGTCTGTTTATTGAAAATCATATCGACGAACTCTTTGGTCCTTATCACAGTTTACCTACTTACAAATGGCGCTAAGCGAGACAAAATTAAACATCCTATTAATATAATGGACATGAGTTAGGGGGGCTAAAACTATTAAATATTAAAGCTTTAAACCTCTCACTAAAAGCTTCACTCATACATCATTTATACTGAACCCCAAAATGGTTCTCCAGTGGATTAAAAAAGGCTCATCCTTTAAATGGCTTTTTGCCTTTATACAGCTTCTCATTTCCCACTAATTGAAAAGGACATTTTGTTTAAAGTATCGCCCATTCTTAAACAATACAATTTCACTTTTATCCTCCAGAAAAGATAGAACAAATATTACAACAAATGTCATGGTTAAACTCAAATATACTGATAAAAAAAAAAAAAAACATTCTTTATGTATTATTATTATTTTTTAATTGTATTATATTTATTTAGTGATTTTTTTTTTCCTTTTTTTAATTTGACCTTTATTTAACCAGGTAGGCCAGTTGAGATCACCTTTATTTAACCAGGTAGGCCAGTTGAGAACACCTTTATTTAACCAGGTAGGCCAGTTGAGAACACCTTTATTTAACCAGGTAGGCCAGTTGAGAACACCTTTATTTAACCAGGTAGACCAGTTGAGAACACCTTTATTTAACCAGTTAGGCCAGTTGAGAACACCTTTATTTAACCAGGGAGGCCAGTTGAGAACACCTTTATTTAACCAGGTAGGCCAGTTGAGAACACCTTTATTTAACCAGTTAGGCCAGTTGAGAACACCTTTATTTAACCAGGTAGGCCAGTTGAGAACACCTTTATTTAACCAGGGAGGCCAGTTGAGAACACCTTTATTTAACCAGGTAGGCCAGTTGAGAACACCTTTATTTAACCAGGGAGGCCAGTTGAGAACACCTTTATTTAACCAGGTAGGCTAGTTGAGAACACCTTTATTTAACCAGGTAGGCTAGTTGAGAACACCTTTATTTAACCAGGTAGGCCAGTTGAGAACACCTTTATTTAACCAGGTAGGCCAGTTGAGAACACCTTTATTTAACCAGGTAGGCCAGTTGAGAACACCTTTATTTAACCAGGTAGGCCAGTTGAGAACACCTTTATTTAACCAGGTAGGCCAGTTGAGAACACCTTTATTTAACCAGGTAGGCTAGTTGAGAACACCTTTATTTAACCAGGTTGACTAGTTGAGAACACCTTTATTTAACCAGGTAGACTAGTTGAGAACACCTTTATTTAACCAGGTAGGCCAGTTGAGAACACCTTTATTTAACCAGGTAGGCCAGTTGAGAACACCTTTATTTAACCAGGTAGGCCAGTTGAGAACACCTTTATTTAACCAGGTAGGCCAGTTGAGAACACCTTTATTTAACCAGGTAGGCCAGTTGAGAACACCTTTATTTAACCAGGTAGGCCAGTTGAGAACACCTTTATTTAACCAGGTAGGCCAGTTGAGATCACCTTTATTTAACCAGGTAGGCCAGTTGAGAACACCTTTATTTAACCAGGTAGGCCAGTTGAGAACACCTTTATTTAACCAGGTAGGCCAGTTGAGAACACCTTTATTTAACCAGGTAGACCAGTTGAGAACACCTTTATTTAACCAGGTAGGCCAGTTGAGAACACCTTTATTTAACCAGTTAGGCCAGTTGAGAACACCTTTATTTAACCAGGTAGGCCAGTTGAGAACACCTTTATTTAACCAGGGAGGCCAGTTGAGAACACCTTTATTTAACCAGGTAGGCTAGTTGAGAACACCTTTATTTAACCAGGTAGGCTAGTTGAGAACACCTTTATTTAACCAGGTAGGCCAGTTGAGAACACCTTTATTTAACCAGGTAGGCCAGTTGAGAACACCTTTATTTAACCAGGTAGGCCAGTTGAGAACACCTTTATTTAACCAGGTAGGCCAGTTGAGAACACCTTTATTTAACCAGGTAGGCCAGTTGAGAACACCTTTATTTAACCAGGTAGGCTAGTTGAGAACACCTTTATTTAACCAGGTTGACTAGTTGAGAACACCTTTATTTAACCAGGTAGACTAGTTGAGAACACCTTTATTTAACCAGGTAGGCCAGTTGAGAACACCTTTATTTAACCAGGTAGGCCAGTTGAGAACACCTTTATTTAACCAGGTAGGCCAGTTGAGAACACCTTTATTTAACCAGGTAGACTAGTTGAGAACACCTTTATTTAACCAGGTAGGCCAGTTGAGAACACCTTTATTTAACCAGGTAGGCCAGTTGAGAACACCTTTATTTAACCAGGTAGGCCAGTTGAGAACACCTTTATTTAACCAGTTAGGCCAGTTGAGAACACCTTTATTTAACCAGGTAGGCTAGTTGAGAACACCTTTATTTAACCAGGTAGGCCAGTTGAGAACACCTTTATTTAACCAGGTAGGCTAGTTGAGAACACCTTTATTTAACCAGGTGGGCTAGTTGAGAACACCTTTATTTAACCAGGTTGACTAGTTGAGAACACCTTTATTTAACCAGGTTGACTAGTTGAGAACACCTTTATTTAACCAGGTTGACTAGTTGAGAACACCTTTATTTAACCAGTTAGGCCAGTTGAGAACACCTTTATTTAACCAGTTAGGCCAGTTGAGAACACCTTTATTTAACCAGGTTGACTAGTTGAGAACACCTTTATTTAACCAGGTTGACTAGTTGAGAACACCTTTATTTAACCAGGTTGACTAGTTGAGAACACCTTTATTTAACCAGGTTGACTAGTTGAGAACACCTTTATTTAACCAGGTTGACTAGTTGAGAACACCTTTATTTAACCAGGTTGACTAGTTGAGAACACCTTTATTTAACCAGGTAGACTAGTTGAGAACACCTTTATTTAACCAGGTTGACTAGTTGAGAACACCTTTATTTAACCAGGTAGGCTAGTTGAGAACACCTTTATTTAACCCGGTAGACTAGTTGAGAACACCTTTATTTAACCAGGTTGACTAGTTGAGAACACCTTTATTTAACCAGGTAGGCTAGTTGAGAACACCTTTATTTAACCAGGTTGACTAGTTGAGAACACCTTTATTTAACCAGGTAGGCTAGTTGAGAACACCTTTATTTAACCAGGTAGGCCAGTTGAGAACACCTTTATTTAACCAGGTAGGCTAGTTGAGAACACCTTTATTTAACCAGGTAGACTAGTTGAGAACACCTTTATTTAACTAGGTAGACCAGTTGAGAACACCTTTATTTAACCAGGTAGGCCAGTTGAGAACACCTTTATTTAACCAGGTAGACTAGTTGAGAACACCTTTATTTAACCAGGTAGACTAGTTGAGAACACCTTTATTTAACCAGGTAGGCCAGTTGAGAACACCTTTATTTAACCAGGTAGGCCAGTTGAGAACACCTTTATTTAACCAGGTAGACTAGTTGAGAACACCTTTATTTAACCAGGTAGGCTAGTTGAGAACACCTTTATTTAACCAGGTAGACTAGTTGAGAACACCTTTATTTAACCAGGTAGGCTAGTTGAGAACACCTTTATTTAACCAGGTAGGCCAGTTGAGAACACCTTTATTTAACCAGGTAGACTAGTTGAGAACACCTTTATTTAACCAGGTAGGCCAGTTGAGATCACCTTTATTTAACCAGGTAGGCCAGTTGAGAACAAGTTCTCATTTACAACTGCGACCTGGCCAAGATAAAGCAAAGCAGTGCGACACAAACAACAACACAGAGTTCCACATAAACAAACGTACAGTCAATAACACAATAGAAAAATATATGTACAGTGTGTACAAATGTAGAAGAGTAGGGAGGTAAGGCAATAAATAGGCCTAAGTGGCAAAATTATTACAATTTAGCAGATTAACACTGGAACGATAGATGTGCAGATGATGATGTGCAAGTAGAGATACTGGGGTGCAAAAGAGCAAGAGGACAAAATGGGGATGAGGTAGTTGGGTGTGCCATTTACAGATTGGCTGTGTACAGGCTGGTCTGACAGCTGATGCTTAAAGTTCGAGAGGGAGATATAAGACTCCAGCTTCAGTGATTTTTGAAATCCGATCTAGTCACTGGCAGCAGAGAACTGGAAGGAAAGGCGGCCAAAGGAAGTGTTGGCTTTGGGGATGACCAGTGAGATATACCTGCTGGAGCACATGCTATGGGTGGGTGCTGCTATGGCTATGGTGACCAGTGAACTGAGATAAGGCGGGGCTTTACCGAGCTTTACCGGGCTTTACCGAGCAAAGACTTCTCGATTACCTTGAACCAGTGGGTTTGGCGACGAATATGTAGTGTGGGCCAGCCAATGAGAGCGTACAGGTCGCAGTGGTGGGTAGTATATGGGACTTTGGTGACAAAACGGATGGCACTGTGATAGACTACATCCAGTTTGCTGAGTAGAGTGTTTGGAGCTATTTTGTAAACGACATCGCCAAAATCAAGGATCGGTAGGATGGTCAGTTTTACGAGGGTATGTTTTGCTAACGTTACTTTGCTTCCTGCCAACTTTACGGTTTTAACTTTTTAATGACCGCTTTATATTTTCATTTGTTTCCCTTCCCTACTCTGGACCCCCTTCAGGGTCTCTAAGCCTTCAAGCTGCATACTGGACTCTATTCCAACTAAACTACTGAAAGAGCTGCTTCCTGTGCTTGGCCCTCCTATGTTGAACATCAAGCTGCATACTGGACCCTATTCCAACTAAACTACTGAAAGAGCTGCTTCCTGTGCTTGGCCCTCCTATGTTGAACATCAAGCTGCATACTGGACCCTATTCCAACTAAACTACTGAAAGAGCTGCTTCCTGTGCTTGGCCCTCCTATGTTGAACATCAAGCTGCATACTGGACCCTATTCCAACTAAACTACTGAAAGAGCTGCTTCCTGTGCTTGGCCCTCCTATGTTGAACATCAAGCTGCATACTGGACCCTATTCCAACTAAACTACTGAAAGAGCTGCTTCCTGTGCTTGGCCCTCCTATGTTGAACATAATAAACGGCTCCCTATCCACCGGACGTGTACCAAACTCACTAAAAGTGGCAGCAATAATAATAAAGCCTCTCTTGAAAAAGCCAAACCATGACCCAGAAAATATAAAAAACTAATCGGCCCATATCGAATCTCCCATTCCCCTCAAAAGGTTTTGAAAAGGCTGTTGCGTAGCAACTCACTGCCTTCCTGAAGACAAACAATGTATATGAAGCGCTTCAGTCTGGTTTTAGACCCCATCATAGCACTGAGACGGCACTTGTGATGGTGGTAAATGACCTTTTAATGGTATTAGACCGAGGCTCTGCATCTGTCCTCGTGCTCCTAGACCTTAGTGCTGCTTTTGATACCATCGATCACCACATTCTTTTGGAGAGATTGGAAACCCAAATTGGTCGACACGGACAAGTTCTGGCCTGGTTTAGATCTTATCTGTCAGAAAGATATCAGTTTGTCTCTGTATATGGTTTGTCCTCTGACAAATCAACTGTAAATGTTGGTGTTCCTCAAGGTTCCGTTTTAGGACCACTATTGTTATCACTATATATTTTACTTCTTGGTGATGTCATTCGGAAACATAATGTAAAATGCTCTACTTTTAAACTCGGGCAAAACAGAGATGCTTGTTCTAGGTCCCAAGAAACAAAGAGATCTTCTGTTGAATCTGACAATTCATCTTGATGTCGTCTCAAATAAAACTGTATCGTCGGACGGGTCACAGTGTCTCCTGACCCCTCCTAAAAGCATTTACTCTGGACCCTGATCTCTCTTTTGACGAATATATCAAGACTGTTTCAAGGACAGTTTTTTTCCATCTACGTAACATTGCAAAATTAGAAACCTTCTGTCCAGAAATGATGAAGAAAAGTTCATCCATGCTTTTGTCACTTCTAGATTAGACTACTGCAATGCTCTACTTTCCGGATACCCGGACAAAGCACTAAATAAACTTCAGTTAGTGCTAAATACGGCTGCTAGAATCTTGACTAGAACCAAAAACTGTGATCATATTACTCCAGTGCTAGCCTCTCTACACTGGCTTCCTGTTAAGGCAAGGGCTGATTTCAAGGTTTTACTGCTTACCTACAAAGCATTACATGGGCTTGCTCCGACCTATCTTTTTGTTTTGGTCCTGCCAAACATACCTACCTACCAACCTGCCCCGGTTGGCGCTTCCCCTCCCTTGGGTTCGTGCCGTGGGGGAGATCTTCCTAGTCAATTCTCGGCCTTGTCTCAGGATAGTAAGTTGGTGGTTGAAGATATCCCTCTAGTGATGTGGGGGCTGTGCTTTGGCAAAGCGGGTGGGGTTATATCCTGCCTGTTTGGCCCTGTCCGGGGGTATCGTCGGACGGGTCACAGTGTCTCCCGACCCCTCCTGTCTCAGCCTTCAGTATTTATGCTGCAGTAGTTTATGTGTCGGAGTGCTAGGGTCAGTCTGTTATATCTGGAGTACTTCTCCTGTCTTATCTGGTGTCCTGTGAAATTTTAAGTATGCTCCCTCTAATTCTCTCTCTCCCTCACATCCCGGAGGACCTGAGCCCTGGGACCATGCCTCACAACGACCTGGCCTGATGACTTGCTGTCCCCAGTCCACCTGGACTTGCTGTTGCTCCAGTTTCAACTGTTCTGCCTGCGGCTATGGAACCCTGACCTGTTCACCTGGCTGTGCTGCTGCTCCAGTTTCAACTGTTCTGCCTGCGGCTATGGAACCCTGACCTGTTCACCTGGCTGTGCTGCTGCTCCAGTTTCAACTGTTCTGCCTGCGGCTATGGAACCCTGACCTGTTCACCGGACGTGCTACCTGTCCCAGACCTGCTGTTTTCAACTCTCTCTCTCTCTAACGCACCTGCTGTCTCTAACTCTGAATGCTGCTGAGGTGCTGACCTGTTGCACCCTCTACAACCACTGTGATTATTATTATTTGACCCTGCAGGTCATCTATGAACGTTTAAACATCTTGGCCATGTTCTGTTATAATCTCCACCCGGCACAGCCAGAAGAGGACTGGCCACCCCTCATAGCCTGGTTCCTCTCTAGGTTTCTTCCTAGGTTCTGGCCTTTCTATGGAGTTTTTCCTAACCACCGTGCTTCTACATCTGCATTACTTGCTGTGTGGGGTTTTAGGCTGGGTATCTGTGTAGCACTTTGTGACATCGGCTGATGTAAAAAGGGCTTTATAAATTAATGTGATTGAATTTGGTTGATATAATCTGTCCTGTGTTCTAGTCTTTACCTATACAATGAATTCATAAAGTATTCAGACCCCTTGACTTTTTCCACATTTTGTTACGTCACAGCCTTATTCTAAAATGGATTAAAACAAATAATCTCCCTCATCAATCTACACAAAATACCCCATAATGACATCACAATACCCCATAATGACATCACAATACCCCATAATGACAAAGCAAAAACGGGTTTTTAGAAAATGTACCTTTTACTCAGTACTTTGTTGAAGCACCTTTGGCAGCGATTACAGCCTTGAGTCTTCTTGGGTATGACGCTAAAAGTTTGGCACACCTGTATTTGGGGAGTTTCTCCCATTCTTCTCTGCAGATCCTCTCAAGCTCTGTCGGGTTGGATGTGGAGCGTCGCTGCACAGCTATTTTCAGTTTTCTCCAGAGATGTTCGATCGGGTTCAAGTCCGGGCTCTGGCTGGGCCACTCAAGGACATTCAGAAACACATCCTGAAGCCACTCCTGCATTGTCTTGGCTGTGTGCTTAGGGTCGTTGTCCTGTTGGAACGTGAACCTTCGCCCGTGTCTGAGGTCCTGAGCGCTCTGGAGCAGGTTTTCATCAAGGATCTCTTTTTACTTTGCTCCGTTCATCTTTCCCTCGATCCTGACTAGTCTCCCAGTCCCTGCCGCTGAAAAATATCCCCACACCATGAAGCTTCCACCACCATGCTTCACTATAGGGATGGTGCCAGGCTTTCTCCAGACGTGATGCTTGGCATTCAGGCCAAAGAGTTCAATCTTGGTTTCATCAGACCAGAGAATCTTGTTTCTCATGGTCTGAGAGTCCTTTAGGTGCCTTTTGGCAAACTCCGAGTGGGCTGTCATGTGCCTTTTACTGAGAAGTGGCTTCCGTCCAGCCACTCTACCATAAAGGCCTGATTGGTGGAGTGCTGCAGAGATGGGAGAACCTTCCAGAAGGACAACCATCTCCACAGAGGAACTCTGGAGCTCACTTAAAGTGACCATCGGGTTCTTGGTCACCTCCCTGAACAAGACCCTTCTCCCCCAATTGCTCAGTTTGGCTGGGCGGCCAGCTCTAGGAAGAGTCTTGGTGGTTCCAAACTTCTTCCATTTAAGAATGATGGAGGCCACTTTGTTCTTGGGAACCTTCAATGCTGCAGAATGGTTCTGTCTCGGAGCTCTACGAACAATTCTTACGACCTCATGGTTTACTTTTTGCTGTGACATGCACTGTCAACTCTGGGACCTTATATAGACAGGTGTGTGCCTTTCCAAATCATGTTCAATCAATTGAATTTACCACAGGTGGACTCCAATCAAGTTGTAGAAACATCTGAAGGATGATCAATGGAAACAGGATGCACCTGAGCTCAATTTTGAGTCTCATACGAAAGGGTCTAAATGCTTATGTAAATAAGGTATTTATTTTGTTGTTTTTTTCCAAATATGCAAAATTACCTCATACCCTGCACATTGACTCGGTACTGGTACCCCGTGTATATAGCCAAGTTCTTGTTACTCATTTTCTATTCATTCCTCATATTATTATTTTTCTATTATTGTGTATTCTTGGGAAGGGCCCGTAAGTAAGCATTTCACTGTTAGTCTACACCTGTTGTTTACCAAGCATGTGACAAATAAAACATGAATAACATTTTTCAGTGCCATGCCTCTCTTCCTTTACAAATCACAATTGATCAAATACAGTTGAAGAACCTCAGCTGTTCTAGACCTGACAATGTGTCTGAGTAGCAGAACCTCACCTGTTCTGAATCTGATGATGTCTGAGTAGTAGAACCATAAAACCTAATCTATTCTAGAATGTGTATGGGTAGTAGAACCTCATATGTTCAAGAATGAGTCTGAGTAGTAAAACCTCATATGTTCTAGAATGTGTCTGAGTAGTAGAACCTCGCCTGTTCTAGAATGAGTCTGAGCAGTAGAACCTCATATGTTCTAGAATGTGTCTGAGTAGTAGAACCTCACCTGTTGTAGAATGTTTGAGTAGTAGAACCATATAAACTCACCTGTTCTAGACTGTCTGAGTCGTAGAACCATAGAACCTCACCTGTTCTAGAATGTGTGTGTAGAAGAACCATAGAACCTCACTTGTTCTAGAATGTTTGAGTAGTAGAGCCACAGAACCTCACCTGTTCTAAAATGTTTGAGTAGAAGAACAATAGAACCTCACTTATTCTAGAATGTTTGAGTAGTAGAACCACAGAACCTCACCTGTTCTAGAATGTTTGAGTAGAAGAACCATAGAACCTCACTTGTTCTAGAATGTTTGAGTAGTAGAACCACAGAACCTCACCTGTTCTAGAATGTTTGAGTAGTAGAACCATAGAACCTCACCTGTTCTAGAATGTTTGAGTAGAAGAACCATAGAACCTCACTTGTTCTAGAATGTTTGAGTAGTAGAACCACAGAACCTCACCTGTTCTAGAATGTTTGAGTAGTAGAACCACACCTGTTCTAGAATGTTTGAGTAGTAGAAACATAGAACCTCACCTGTTCTAGAATGTTTGAGTAGTAGAACCACACCTGTTCTAGACTGTCTGAGTCGTAGAACCACACCTGTTCTAGAATGTTTGAGTAGTAGAAACATAGAACCTCACCTGTTCTAGAATGTGTGTGTAGAAGAACCATAGAACCTCACTTGTTCTAGAATGTTTGAGTAGTAGAACCACAGAACCTCACCTGTTCTAGAATGTTTGAGTAGTAGAACCACACCTGTTCTAGAATGTTTGAGTAGTAGAAACATAGAACCTCACCTGTTCTAGAATGTGTGTGTAGAAGAACCATAGAACCTCACTTGTTCTAGAATGTTTGAGTAGTAGAACCACAGAACCTCACCTGTTCTAAAATGTTTGAGTAGTAGAACCATAGAACCTCACCTGTTCTAGAATGTTTGAGTAGAAGAACCATAGAACCTCACTTGTTCTAGAATGTTTGAGTAGTAGAACCACAGAACCTCACCTGTTCTAGAATGTTTGAGTAGTAGAACCATAGAACCTCACCTGTTCTAGAATGTTTGAGTAGAAGAACCATAGAACCTCACTTGTTCTAGAATGTTTGAGTAGTAGAACCATAGAACCTCACTTGTTCTAGAATGTTTGAGTAGTAGAACCACAGAACCTCACCTGTTCTAGAATGTTTGAGTAGTAGAACCACACCTGTTCTAGACTGTCTGAGTCGTAGAACCACACCTGTTCTAGAATGTTTGAGTAGTAGAAACATAGAACCTCACCTGTTCTAGAATGTGTGTGTAGAAGAACCATAGAATCTCACTTGTTCTAGAATGTTTGAGTAGTAGAACCACAGAACCTCACCTGTTCTAGAATGTTTGAGTAGTAGAACCACACCTGTTCTAGAATGTTTGAGTAGTAGAAACATAGAACCTCACCTGTTCTAGAATGTGTGTGTAGAAGAACCATAGAACCTCACTTGTTCTAGAATGTTTGAGTAGTAGAACCACAGAACCTCACCTGTTCTAAAATGTTCGAGTAGAAGAACCATAGAACCTCACTTATTCTAGAATGTTTGAGTAGTAGAACCACAGAACCTCACCTGTTCTAGAATGTTTGAGTAGTAGAACCATAGAACCTCACCTGTTCTAGAATGTTTGAGTAGAAGAACCATAGAACCTCACTTGTTCTAGAATGTTTGAGTAGTAGAACCACAGAACCTCACCTGTTCTAGAATGTTTGAGTAGTAGAACCATTGAACCTCACCTGTTCTAGAATGTTTGAGTAGTAGAACCACACCTGTTCTAGAATGTTTGAGTAGTAGAAACATAGAACCTCACCTGTTCTAGAATGTTTGAGTAGTAGAACCACACCTGTTCTAGACTGTCTGAGTCATAGAACCACACCTGTTCTAGAATGTTTGAGTAGTAGAAACATAGAACCTCACCTGTTCTAGAATGTGTGTGTAGAAGAACCATAGAACCTCACTTGTTCTAGAATGTTTGAGTAGTAGAACCACAGAACCTCACCTGTTCTAGAATGTTTGAGTAGTAGAACCACACCTGTTCTAGAATGTTTGAGTAGTAGAAACATAGAACCTCACCTGTTCTAGAATGTGTGTGTAGAAGAACCATAGAACCTCACTTGTTCTAGAATGTTTGAGTAGTAGAACCACAGAACCTCACCTGTTCTAAAATGTTCGAGTAGAAGAACCATATAACCTCACTTATTCTAGAATGTTTGAGTAGTAGAACCACAGAACCTCACCTGTTCTAGAATGTTTGAGTAGTAGAACCATAGAACCTCACCTGTTCTAGAATGTTTGAGTAGAAGAACCATAGAACCTCACTTGTTCTAGAATGTTTGAGTAGTAGAACCACAGAACCTCACCTGTTCTAGAATGTTTGAGTAGTAGAAACATAGAACCTCACCTGTTCTAGAATGTTTGAGTAGTAGAACCACACCTGTTCTAGAATGTTTGAGTAGAAGAAACATGGAACCTCACCTGTTCTAGACCTGACGAATGTGTCTGTGTAGTAGATTAAGTCTGAGGTGTAGTCCAGGACAATCCACAGAGTTATGTACGTGCTCTGGAGTTCATTAAAACATGCCCTGTGGGATGACAAATAGTCAACAACCAATGTACAACATTAAACACAACAAACATTCAAAAGAAAGACAACCAACATTCAGCAACAAAAATAAATGAAGAAGTGAACTGTACTCTATGAGAACAGACCTGGTCACTAGCATCATCAGGTTGTAGAAGCATGGTGCTGCGATGATGGTTAGCCATCTGTAGTATCTGTCTGCTGATGGGTCCATGATCCAAATCTCTTTCCTGAAACATGACTTCGGATTCATTTTTAAGCAAGGTTTTAAAAATATTTTTCACAGATTGTTCAGTCATCACAAAAGGGCTAGTATTTAATTATGATCAAGTAACAGAATGACCACCATCTTTCATATACTGTTCATTACAATGAACACATTGTTCATGTGTGTTTTGACATTGTAAAATCAATGGCTACAATGGTGACAAAACCCTGGACTTGGTAGTACAAAGGTTACCCTTGTCTACTGCGTGTGTTCTTACCGACACCCACATAGTGTTACTCTCCCACCCTTCCAACCAGAATAGAGCTATGTTTCATGTTAATGTAGCATGATGCCAGGTGTGCCTTGTCCTTCACATCTCGGGGCAGACTACCTCATGGACTACCATGATACTTACGGGAGCTCCACCTTGTCCTTCACATCTCGGGGGCAGACTACCTCATGGACTACCATGATACTTACGGGAGCTCCACCTTGTCCTTCACATCTCGGGGGCAGACTACCTCATGGACTACCATGATACTTACGGGAGCTCCACCTTGTCCTTCACATCTCGGGGGCAGACTACCTCATGGACTACCATGATACTTACGGGAGCTCCACCTTGTCCTTCACATCTCGGGGGCAGACTACCTCATGGACTACCATGATACTTACGGGAGCTCCACCTTGTCCTTCGCATCTCGGGGCAGACTACCTCATGGACTACCATGATACTTACGAGGTCTATTTTCCGGGCCTCCTGACCCTCTGACAAAAATCAAACTGCGGCTCGCTTGGAGTAAGAAGTCATGAATGTATTTATGTGAAATGGCTTGGTTCGCCGTGTATCTCTCTCGGAACCGGGCCGCCTTAGAAAGAGGGTTGGGCCTGTTCGCGGCACGCTTGTAAGGCTCTGATTGGTTCCAGGAAGTCTTCTACTGTTGTTTTTCTCTGCAGTTGTCCGGTATCAGTGACTTGTTGCGTTGTCCTGAACAGAACTACAGAGTTTATTCTCCTACAATTCGCTCTGGAAGATGCTACTTTGAAGATAGGCTAGCCAGCCGTGTCAATGGTTCCCAGTGGGGTGATGAGAGTAGTGTAATACGATGGTTTGAACAGAGTAGTAGAATTAAATTCACTTTCGAAGATACTTTACTCAGGACATCTAATCAGCCATGCCAGTGATTGTCCGGGAGATGTGTTTATCGTCTCTACCTCGTGTTGAGATTCAGAGTCCAAACCACTTTAAATGTAAAGCTGCAGCTCTACATCTCTCTGGTCTGATATGTTACGTTTTGACCCATCATTTTATACAGTTTGTTCAAATGGGGCTGACACTCTCTCTGACCTCACTCAAAGTCTATGTAAACAAATGTCTCTTATCGTTTGTCAAATCACATCCCTCTCTTAACAAAAACACTTTCATAATTGTTCATATTTCATGCACAACGCATAGGATGGACACTTCTTACATGTAGTGGGTATACTTTCCAAGTTACAGTATTTATTTAATAACATTTTTAATGACATCACAACATAACAATCAAAATGACATTAGTGTTCTTTAGATCGCCTCTGACCATTCCCCACGTTCTGTTAGAAATATTGTTCCAGTATTCACTTTAGAATCTGTTAGAGTTTCGACGGGAAAAAGTATTTTTGAAACAAAGCACATTCCTTTGGTGAATTTGGAGAGGGATACCTGACTCTTCTCTGTTTGATTTTACAACAGGGCGTGAGTTGTTAGCCCCCACCAGTTCCCTCTTCCCCCCTCTGCAGGTGAGAGGGGGTCTGGTTGAAGTCCTTCATTGTAAATCTGACCTGACCTATCTGGATCCTCACAGGACAGTCATGACACTGGAGAGACCTGAAAAAATCTGTGCAGCGACGCTCTCCATCGAACCTGACAGGGATTGAGAGGATCTGCAAATAAGGGTGTGCCAAGCTTGAAGCAGCATACCAAAGAAGACTCGAGGTTGTAATCACAGCCAAAGGTGCTTCAACAAAGTACTGAGTAAAGGGTCTGAATACTCATGTTAATGTGATATTTGCAAACATTTCTAAAAACCTGTTTTTGCTTTACCATTATGGGGTATTGTGATGTCATTATGGGGTATTGTGATGTCAATATGGGGTATTGTGATGTCATTATGGGGTATTGTGATGTCATTACGGGGTATTGTGTGTAGATTGATGGGGAAATAAAACAATTTAATCCATAAGAACTAGGCTGTAACATAACAAAATGTGTAAAAGTCTAGGGGTCTGAATACTTTCCGAATGCACTGTATATGTGTAATTGATAGATGCGCACACACACACACACACACACAAAAACACTTAAAAACATTAACATGTAGTGTATGTAAATTGTAAAGCATTTTGTCTCTAATGTCTTTTTCGTTATGTGTCGGACCACAGTAAGACTAGCTGTTGCCATTGGCATCGACTAATGGGGATCCTAATAAATCCAAATCAAACTGTTGCCACAAAGTTAGATGCACAGAATCGTCTAGAATGTCATTGTATGCTGTAGCGTTAAGAGTTCCCTTCACTAAGGGGCCCGAACCATGAAAAACAGCCCCAGACCATTATTCCTTCTCCACCAAACTTTACAGTTGGCACTATGCATTCCGGCAGGTAGCGTTCTCCTGGCATCCGCCAAACCCAGATTCTTCCGCCGGACTACCAGATGGTGAAGTGTGATTCATCACTCCAGAGAACGTGTTTCCACTGCTCCAGAGTCTAATGGCGGCGAGCTTATCACCACTCCAGCCGACGCTTGGCATTGCACATGCTGATCTTAGGCTTGTGTGCGGCTGCTTGGCCAAGGAAAACCATTTCATGAAGCTACCGATGAACAGTTCTTGTGCTGACGTTGCTTCCAGAGGCATTTTTGGAACTCGGTATTGTATGTTGCAACCGATAGACAGATGCGATACACGCTTCAGTACTCGGTGGTCCTGTTCTGTGAGCCTGTGTGGCCTACCACTTTGTGGCTGAGCCGTTGTTGCTCCTAGATGTTTCCACTTCACAATAACAGCACTTACAGTTGACCAGGACAGCTCTAGCAGGGCAGAAATTTGACAAACTGACTTGTTGGAAAGGTGGCATCTTATGACGGTGGCACATAGAAAGCCACTGAGCTCTTCAGGAAGGCCATTCCAATGCCAATGTTTGTCTATGGAGATTGCATGGCTGTGTGCTTGATTTTATACACCTGTCAGCCAAATCCACTCATTGGAAGGGGTGTCCATATACAGTACTTTGTATACGTAATGTATATTTTGGTCATGTAGTGTACATGTAATGTATATTTTGGTAATGTAGTGTATATTTTGGTCATGTAATGTATATTTTGGTCATGTAGTGTATATTGGTCATGTAGTGTATATTGGTCATGTAATGTATATTTTGGTCATGTAATGTATAGTAATGTATATTTTGGTCATGTAGTGTATATTGGTCATGTAATGTATATTTTGGTCATGTAGTGTATATTTTGGTCATGTAGTGTATATTTTAGTCATGTAGTGTATATTTTGGTCATGTAATGTATATTTTGGTCATGTAGTGTATATTTTGGTCATGTAGTGTATATTTTGGTCATGTAATGTACATTTTGGTCATGTAGTGTATATTTTGGTCATGTAGTGTATATTTTGGTCATGTAGTGTATATTTTGGTCATGTAATGTATATTTTGGTCATGTAGTGTATATATTGGTAAATTAATGTATATTTTGGTCATGTAGTGTATATTTTGGTCATGTAGTGTATATTTGGGTCAATTAATGTATATTTTGGTCATGTAGTGTATATTTTGGTCATGTAATGTATATTTTGGTCATGTAGTGTATATTTTGGTCATGTAGTGTATATTTTGGTCATGTAATGTACATTTTGGTCATGTAGTGTATATTTTGGTCATGTAGTGTATATTTTGGTCATGTAGTGTATATTTTAGTCATGTAGTGTATATTTTGGTCATGTAATGTATATTTTGGTCATGTAGTGTATATTTTGGTCATGTAGTGTATATTTTGATAATGTACATTTTGGTCATGTTGTGTATATTTTGGTCATGTAGTGTATATTTTGGTCATGTAGTGTATATTTTGGTCATGTAGTGTATATTTGGGTCAATTAATGTATATTTTGGTCATGTTGTGTATATTTTGGTCATGTAGTGTATATTTTGGTCATGTAGTGTATATTTTGGTCATGTAATGTATATTTTGGTCATGTAGTGTATATTTTGGTCATGTAGTGTATATTTTGGTCATGTAGTGTATATTTTGGTCATGTAGTGTATATTTTGCTTTTAAACAGCTTGGAAAATTCCAGATAATGATGTCATGGCTTTAGAAGCTTCTGATAGGCTAATTGACATAATTTGAGTCAATTGGAGGTGTACCTGTGGATGTATTTAAAGGCCTACCTTCAAACTCAGTGTCTCTTTGCTTGACATCATGGGAAAATCAAAAGAAATCAGCCAAGACCTCAGAAAAAAATTGTAGACCCCCACAAGTCTGGTTGATCCTTGGGAGCAATTTCCAAACGCCTGAAGGTACCACGTTCATCTGTACAAACAATAGTACTCAAGTAGAAACACCATGGAACCACGCAGCCGTCATGCCACTCAGGAAGGAGACGCGTTCTGTCTCCTAGAGATGAACGTACTTTGGTGCGAAAAGTGCAAATCAATCCCAGAACAACAGCAAAGGACCTTGTGAAGATGCTGAAGGAAACAGGTACAAAAGTATCTATCCACAGTAAAACGAGTCCTATATCGACATAACCTGAAAGGCCGCTCAGCAAGGAAGAAGCCACTGCTCCAAAACCGCCATAAACATGCCAGACTACGGTTTGCTACTGCACATGAGGACAAAGATCATACTTTTTGAGAAATGTTCTCTGGTCTGATGAAACAAAAATAGAACTGTTTGGCCATAATGACCATCATTATGTTTGGAGGAAAAGGGGGGAGGCTTGCAAGCCGAAGAACACCATCCCCACCGTGAAGCACGGGGGTGGCAGCATCATGTTGTGAGGGTGCTTTGTTGCAGGAGGGACTGGTGCACTTCACAAAATATATGGCATCATGAGGCAGTAAAATTATGTGGATATATTGAAGCAACATATCAAGACATCAGTCAAGAAGTTAAAAAGCTTGGTCGCAAATGGGTCTTCCAGATAGACAATGACCCCAAGCATACGTCCAAAGTTGTGGCAAAATGGCTTTTTTTGTATTTATTTTTTATTTCACCTTCATTTAAACAGGTAGGCCAGTTGAGAACACCTTTATTTAACCAGGTAGGCCAGTTGAGAACACCTTTATTTAACCAGGTAGGCCAGTTGAGAACACCTTTATTTAACCAGGTAGGCCAGTTGAGAACACCTTTATTTAACCAGGTAGGCCAGTTGAGAACACCTTTATTTAACCAGGTAGGCCAGTTGAGAACACCTTCATTTAAACAGGTAGGCCAGTTGAGAACACCTTTATTTAACCAGGTAGGCCAGTTGAGAACAAGTTCTCATTTAAAACTGTGACCTGGCCAAGATAAAGCAAAGCAGTGCGACTAAAAACAACAACACAGAGTTACACATGGAATGTATCTTGGCCAGGTTGCAGTTGTAAATGAGAACCTATTCTCAACTGGCCTAGCTGGGTGGTCGTGGTGGAATCGGAGGGGCTCCGTGTTGGCAGTAAAAGGGGTCGAGGCCAATTGGCAAAATATGTATTGTAGCCCAAGGAGTGGCTGATGGACCTCTTCAGCTAGCTGGGAGATGGGCCTAGCACGAGTCGAGTTCCAGGCTCACTGGTGCTTGCTTCTGGACAGAGACGTTAGCCAGGGGGGTAGCCACTAGATGCAATGCAATGGGTTGGAGCGAGCGGTCGCATCCGCACTTCGGTCCGCAGGTAGTATAACTTTTCATTACATTTCATTACAGTACAACGGTTTGATTTGTCTAATCTTAGCAATTTTTCTTCTTAGCTAGCTACATAGCCGTCTTTGTATCAAAGATAATTGCGTAATTATCGTATTTCGTCGTCCTAACGTAGTCTACACTGCTATCTGCCCAGCAGCTAGCCAGCTAGCAAACGTCCACCGTCTACCGAATAGCAGCACTGTAGAAACTATTACACTCAACTGAACGACTTGATTAGTGTAGTGTTAGCTAGCTACATAGTTGTCTTTGCTGTCTTCGTATCCAAGATAATTGTGTAGTTTAGAGTGTGTAGTTTTAGAGTGATTATCTTAATTTACCAAGGTTAGCTAGCCAGCTATTTGTCGTCCTTAACGTAGGAGACACTGCTAGCTAGCCAACAGCTAGCCAACGTCTACCGAATAGAACTTCCGCACTCAACAACCCGGTCGCATTCCGCTTCGCTCCACAGGTAGTATCACATTTTCATTTCATTTCATTACAGTACAACGGTTTGATTTGTTTGATCGTAGCTAGCTACATAGCTAGCTACATAGCCGCCTTTGTATCAAAGATAATTGTGTAGTCTAGAGTGATTTTCTAGGTTAGCTAGCCAGCTATTGTCGTTCTTTTAACGCAACGTAACGTAATCAACACTGCTAGCTAGCCAGCTAGCCCCCGAATAGCAGCACTGTAGAAACTATTACACTCAACGGAACGACTTGATTAGTGTAGTGTCAACAACGCAGCCACTGCCAGCTAGCCTACTTCAGCAGTACTGTATCATTTTAATCATTTTAGTCAATAAGATTCTTGCTACGTAAGCTTAACTTTCTGAACATTCGAGACGTGTAGTCCACTTGTCATTCCAATCTCCTTTGCATTAGCGTAGCCTCTTCTGTAGCCTGTCAACTATGTGTCTGTCTATCCCTGTTCTCTCCTCTCTGCACAGACCATACAAACGCTCCACACCGCGTGGCCGCGGCCACCCTAATCTGGTGGTCCCAGCGCGCACGACCCACGTGGAGTTCCAGGTCTCCGGTAGCCTCTGGAACTGCCGATCTGCGGCCAACAAGGCAGAGTTCATCTCAGCCTATGCCCCCTCCAGTCCCTCGACTTCTTGGCACTGACGGAAACATGGATCACCACAGATAACACTGCTACTCCTACTGCTCTCTCTTCGTCCGCCCACGTGTTCTCGCACACCCCGAGAGCTTCTGGTCAGCGGGGTGGTGGCACCGGGATCCTCATCTCTCCCAAGTGGTCATTCTCTCTTTCTCCCCTTACCCATCTGTCTATCGCCTCCTTTGAATTCCATGCTGTCACAGTTACCAGCCCTTTCAAGCTTAACATCCTTATCATTTATCGCCCTCCAGGTTCCCTCGGAGAGTTCATCAATGAGCTTGATGCCTTGATCAGCTCCTTTCCTGAGGACGGCTCACCTCTCACAGTTCTGGGCGACTTTAAGCTCCCCACGTCTACCTTTGACTCATTCCTCTCTGCCTCCTTCTTTCCACTCCTCTCCTCTTTTGACCTCACCCTCTCACCTTCCCCCCCTACTCACAAGGCAGGCAATACGCTCGACCTCATCTTTACTAGATGCTGTTCTTCCACTAACCTCACTGCAACTCCCCTCCAAGTCTCCGACCACTACCTTGTATCCTTTTCCCTCTCGCTCTCATCCAACACTTCCCACACTGCCCCTCCTCGGATGGTATCGCGCCGTCCCAACCTTCGCTCTCTCTCCCCCGCTACTCTCTCCTCTTCCATCCTATCATCTCTTCCCTCTGCTCGAACCTTCTCCAACCTATCTCCTGATTCTGCCTCCTCAACCCTCCTCTCCTCCCTTTCTGCATCCTTTGACTCTCTATGTCCCCTATCCTCCAGGCCGGCTCGGTCCTCCCCTCCCGCTCCGTGGCTCGACGACTCATTGCGAGCTCACAGAACAGGGCTCCGGGCAGCCGAGCGGAAATGGAGGAAAACTCGCCTCCCTGCGGACCTGGCATCTTTCACTCCCTCCTCTCTACATTTTCCTCTTCTGTCTCTGCTGCTAAAGCCACTTTCTACCACTCTAAATTCCAAGCATCTGCCTCTAACCCTAGGAAGCTCTTTGCCACCTTCTCCTCCCTCCTGAATCCTCCTCCCCCTCCCCCTCCTCCCTCTCTGCAGATGACTTCGTCAACCATTTTGAAAAGAAGGTCGACGACATCCGATCCTCGTTTGCTAAGTTAAACGACACCGCTGGTTCTGCTCACACTGCCCTACCCTGTGCTCTGACCTCTTTCTCCCTCTCTCTCCAGATGAAATCTCGCGTCTTGTGACGGCCGGCCGCCCAACAACCTGCCCGCTTGACCCTATCCCCTCCTCTCTTCTCCAGACCATTTCCGGAGACCTTCTCCCTTACCTCACCTCGCTCATCAACTCATCCCTGACCGCTGGCTACGTCCCTTCCGTCTTCAAGAGAGCGAGAGTTGCACCCCTTCTGAAAAAACCTACACTCGATCCCTCCGATGTCAACAACTACAGACCAGTATCCCTTCTTTCTTTTCTCTCCAAAACTCTTGAACGTGCCATCCTTGGCCAGCTCTCCCGCTATCTCTCTCAGAATGACCTTCTTGATCCAAATCAGTCAGGTTTCAAGACTAGTCATTCAACTGAGACTGCTCTTCTCTGTATCACGGAGGCGCTCCGTACTGCTAAAGCTAACTCTCTCTCCTCTGCTCTCATCCTTCTAGACCTATCGGCTGCCTTCGATACTGTGAACCATCAGATCCTCCTCTCCACCCTCTCCGAGTTGGGCATCTCCGGCGCGCCCACGCTTGGATTGCGTCCTACCTGACAGGTCGCTCCTACCAGGTGGCGTGGCGAGAATCTGTCTCCTCACCACGTGCTCTCACCACTGGTGTCCCCCAGGGCTCTGTTCTAGGCCCTCTCCTATTCTCGCTATACACCAAGTCACTTGGCTCTGTCATAACCTCACATGGTCTCTCCTATCATTGCTATGCAGACGACACACAATTAATCTTCTCCTTTCCCCCTTCTGATGACCAGGTGGCGAATCGCATCTCTGCATGTCTGGCAGACATATCAGTGTTGATGACGGATCACCACCTCAAGCTGAACCTCGGCAGACGGAGCTGCTCTTCCTCCCGGGGAAGGACTGCCCGTTCCATGATCTCGCCATCACGGTTGACAACTCCATTGTGTCCTCCTCCCAGAGCGCTAAGAACCTTGGCGTGATCCTGGACAACACCCTGTCGTTCTCAACTAACATCAAGGCGGTGGCCCGTTCCTGTAGGTTCATGCTCTACAACATCCGCAGAGTACGACCCTGCCTCACACAGGAAGCGGCGCAGGTCCTAATCCAGGCACTTGTCATCTCCCGTCTGGATTACTGCAACTCGCTGTTGGCTGGGCTCCCTGCCTGTGCCATTAAACCCCTACAACTCATCCAGAACGCCGCAGCCCGTCTGGTGTTCAACCTTCCCAAGTTCTCTCACGTCACCCCGCTCCTCCGCTCTCTCCACTGGCTTCCAGTTGAAGCTCGCATCCGCTACAAGACCATGGTGCTTGCCTACGGAGCTGTGAGGGGAACGGCACCTCAGTACCTCCAGGCTCTGATCAGGCCCTACACCCAAACAAGGGCACTGCGTTCATCCACCTCTGGCCTGCTCTCCTCCCTACCACTGAGGAAGTACAGTTCCCGCTCAGCCCAGTCAAAACTGTTCGCTGCTCTGGCCCCCCAATGGTGGAACAAACTCCCTCACGACGCCAGGACAGCGGAGTCAATCACCACCTTCCGGAGACACCTGAAACCCCACCTCTTTAAGGAATACCTAGGATAGGATAAAGTAATCCTTCTCACCCCCCTTAAAAGATTTAGATGCACTATTGTAAAGTGGCTGTTCCACTGGATGTCATAAGGTGAATGCACCAATTTGTAAGTCACTCTGGATAAGAGCGTCTGCTAAATGACTTAAATGTAATGTAAATGGATAGCAGCTAGCTAGCTGCACTGATTCAGGTGAAAAGGTTCAAAGCTTGCGGTAGGAAACAGGAGATGGAGAAAGAGCAGTCCGGTATGCTCTGGGTTGAAACGTGCTGTGCAGACTGGCAGGAGTTGATCAGGCTAAGGTTAGCTGATTACCGCTAGCAGTGGCTAACTGACTACTAGCTAGTAGCTAGTTACCTGGCTAGCCTCTGTTGGGGGTTCCGGTTCTAAAGTATAGAAAATACCAGATCCGTACCACATTGGTTGAGGCGGGTTGCAGGAGATTGTTGAAACTGAGGTAAAAAAAAAAATGTATAATAATAATATTCAGAATTCCAGTGTCCAGTATAAACTAGTATCGGAGGCTACTTCCTACTTTCTACTTTCTCTCTATAGAGCTACTTCTATTCTAGTTCCACTTACTCATCTTCACATGTATATTCAAGGATATTCCAAGTTAGAACTTTTCGGTTTGTTTTCATTTAACCTGTTGCTTCTACCCGGGACGCTTGCGTCCCAACTAGAGCTCTGGAAATGCAAATGCACTACGCTAAATGCTAATAGTATTAGTTAAAACTCAAAAGTTCATTAAAATACACATGCAGGGTATCGAATTAAAGCTACACTCGTTGTGAATCCAGGCAACAAGTCAGATTTTTAAAATGCTTTTCGGCGAAAGCATGAGAAGCTATTATCTGATAGCATGCAACACCCCAAAAGACCCACAGGGGACGTAAACAAAATAATTAGCATTTCGGCGTTACACAAACCGCACAATAAAATAGAAAACATTCATTACCTTTCACCATCTTCTTTGTTGGCACTCCTAGATGTCCCATAAACACTATTTGGGTCTTTATTTCGATTAAATCGGTCCATATAAAGCCTAGATATCGTTATATGTAGACTGTGTGATAAACGAAAAAACATCGTTTCAAAACGTAACGTCATTTTTAAAATTCAAAAAGTCGACGATAAACTTTCACAAAACACTTCGAAATACGTTTGTAATGCAACTTTAGGTATTAGTAAACGTTAATAAGCGATAAAATTCATCAGGAGGCGATGTAAAGATTATTAGCTGTCCGTCTGGAAAAATGTCCGGCTAGAAACTCAACGAAAATATCCGGTCCTAGACCGGATTAGATACGGTGTCCTGTATGTGTTTGACCAAGAAAAAACTCGAAGGGAAATGACAAGACTCTAGACACCCTGTGGAAGCTGTAGGTACTGCAACCTCAGTCAATTAATTGTGGTTCACGTTTATCAATGGGTTCAAGTAGCGCATGGATATATTTTCCCCATTTTCAGTGATCAGTTTTTCCTGTGCTTTTCGATGTAAATGCCGTTCTGGTAAAGCCACAGCAGTGATTTAACCAGTTTTTTAAACGTCTGAGTGTTTTCTATCCACACAGACTAAGCAAATGCATATACTATATTCCTGGCATGAGTAGCAGGGCGCTGAAATGTTGCGCGATTTTTAACAGAATGTTCAAAAAAGTAGAGGGTCGACTGAAGAGGTTAACCGGTTAGACCCGCTGAGATCAGAACATCTCTTTTGAAAGAAGACAACGTTTTTCATTGAGCATAGAGTGGCAAACTTCCGTGAATTTTCCCCAAATTCCCAAATTTACCGTAAATAACGGTTTGGGTTCCAAGACTCCCAGAATAAGCAGGAAGTCCAGAATTACTCCAATCGGGATTTTTGCAAAAAAATCAGGGAATTTTGAAAACATTCAGGAAATTTTTCAACCCCAGTTGACCATCCCCATCTCTAGTCCAGACTTACTTCTTCTTGCGGACTCTGTCGGGGTATCCCAGTGACTGTGCGTTGCTCTCTCTGCTGGAGGCCTCTTTGAGCTCAGGACCCCTGAAGCGCTCCAGAAAGGAGTCCGGTCTCTCCACCTCGTGGTGCATCTTGTGAGAGGCCCAGGTCCGCAGCATGAACAGGAAGTGAGAGAGCCTAGACGATCACAGAAAACAACACACAGGTTGTGACCAAGAGAATCAGGAGCGGATGACTTTGCATGATGTGAAACTGACAATGGACAAGTGACGATGGACAAGCAACAAGTGACGATGGACAGGCAACAAGTGACGATGGACAGGCAACAAGTGACGATGGACAAGCAACAAGTGACGATGGACAAGCAACAAGTGACGATGGACAAGCAACAAGTGACGATGGACAAGCAACAAGTGACGATGGACAGGCAACAAGTGACGATGGACAGGCAACAAGTGACGATGGACAGGCAACAAGTGGCAACAAGTGACGATGGACAGGCAACAAGTGACGATGGACAAGCAACAAGTGACGATGGACAGGCAACAAGTGACGATGGACAGGCAACAAGTGACGATGGACAGGCAACAAGTGACGATGGACAGGCAACAAGTGACGATGGACAGGCAACAAGTGACGATGGACAGGCAACAAGTGACGATGGACAGGCAACAAGTGACGATGGACAGGCAACAAGTGACGATGGACAGGCAACAAGTGACGATGGACAGGCAACAAGTGACGATGGACAGGCAACAAGTGACGATGGACAGGCAACAAGTGACGATGGACAGGCAACAAGTGACGATGGACAGGCAACAAGTGACGATGGACAGGCAACAAGTGACGATGGACAGGCAACAAGTGACGATGGACAGGCAACAAGTGACGATGGACAAGCAACAAGTGACGATGGACAAGCAACAAGTGACGATGGACAGGCAACAAGTGATGATGGACAGGCAACAAGTGACAATGGACAAGTAACAAGAGACGATGGACAAGCAACAAGTGACAATGGACAAGCAACAAGTGCTGTGAGGTGGGATATACCTGGCCAGGCAACAAGTGCTGTGAGGTGGGATATACCTGGCCAGGCAACAAGTGCTGTGAGGTGGGATATACCTGGCCAGGGCTCCTGACCCTGTAAAAGAATCTCTGTGAGACTCTGTGTGTCTGCTGGTTAACACAGAGACAGCACCCTGAACCTCTGACAATGTGTCTTCACACTCTGAGTTGGCCCTGAGAGAGAGAGAGAGAGAGAGAGAGAGAGAGAGAGAGAGAGAGAGAGAGAGAGAGAGAGAGAGAGAGAGAGAGAGTCACAATCCACAAGGACGCTGTGAGAGTCACAATCCACAAGGACGCTGACTTTTATGGCAGCTAGACAACAGGCAGCTGGCATTGTATTGAGACAGCCTGTGTGTTCCTAGCCAGACTGTAGCTAGATCATTGGATTGGGACAGCCTGTGTGTTCCTAGCCTGACTGTAGCTAGATCATTGGATTGGGACAGCCTGTGTGTTCCTAGCCTGACTGTAGCTAGATCATTGGATTGAGACAGCCTGTGTGTTCCTAGCCTGACTGTAGCTAGATCATTGGATTGGGACAGCCTGTGTGTTCCTAGCCTGACTGCCTCTCTGTTTGTGCTATCGTGCCAAATCCGTGTTACTCGTTGTCAAAGCCAGACAATAAGCAACGGAGTCTTGACTTGTCACCTGGAGGTTCCGTTCTCGATGGAGTCCAGGTCATCATCGGACGTGCCGAGAAGCGGCTGTTGCCTGATCGTTGCCGGGTAGGACTGGTCTGTGCAGATCTTTGCCATGCTGACTTCTCAGACCTTGCTGGCCAGGGGACTCCACACTCCGAAGAAAGAAAAAAACAAACACTGTAAGAGGTCAGAGGTTAGCCAATCAGTGATCAGGATATAGGCCCTTAAAAAGAGGCATAGGCATCTTCCGACCGGGATTTCTGGACGACCTGGACGTTTTGGAAAAGTAACCCCTAGTTTTGAAACCTTAACCCTGCATCTGAATGTAACGGACAGCTAGGCATTTATCTCTTATGTCTGTGAATGGTTCCATTCATTCATCAGTCTTTCAATGGTCTTTTCTATAAATCCCATCAGACTAAAATATCAAGGACAAGCAGTGTTGTCTGTCTATACAGAAGCTGCTAGTTATAATGAAAGCGAGACCTGTATGGTTTTGGAAGGTGTGTCGTCACTACTATCCAGTCACTCCATCACGAGATCCAATCAGATGCTAGGCTGTAGACAAGTGTGACAACACAGGATCAGTCCTCCGACCCTCTGAGAGATCACTAATGCAGTTTTAAAATATCCGGTAGGCTGCTGTATGTGAGGCACTGTGGGTAGGCACTCTGGGTAGGCACTGTGGGTAGGCACTATGGGTAGGCACTGTGGGTAGGCACTGTGGGTAGGCACTCTGGGTAAGCACTGTGGGTAGGCACTCTGGGTAGGCACTCTGGGTAGGCACTGTGGGTAGGCACTGTGGGTAGGCACTGTGGGTAGGCACTGTGGGTGGGCGCTGTGGGTGGGCGCTGTGGGTAGGCTGCTGTATGTGAGGCACTGTGGGTAGGCACTGTGGGTAGGCACTATGGGTAGGCACTGTGGGTAGGCACTGTGGGTAGATTGCTGTATGTGAGGCACTGTGGGTAGGCACTGTGGGTAGGCACTATGGGTAGGCACTGTGGGTAGCCACTGTGGGTAGACTGCTGTATGTGAGGCACTGTGGGTAGGCACTATGGGTAGGCACTGTGGGTAGGCACTGTGGGTAGACTGCTGTATGTGAGGCACTGTGTTTTTGCCTGTGCTTAGCTCTTTTTTTATCCTAAAAAACTGTGTAGTCCTTGCTGATGGCGAGCATACCCATAACATGATGCAGGCACCACTATACTTGACAATATGAAGAGTGGTACTCAGTGATGTGTTGTGTTGGATTTTCCCCAAACATAACACTTTGGATCCAGAAAAAATATATATTTGCCATATTTTATGCAATTTTCCTTTAGTTTCTTGTTACAAACAGGGTGCATTATTTGGAATGTTTTGACTATTGTGGAGTAACTACAATGTTGTTGATCCATCCTCAGTTTTCTCCTATCACAGCCACTAAACTCTGTAACTGTTTTAAAATCACCATTGGCCTCATGGTGAAATCCCTGAGCGGTTTCCTTCTTCTCCGGCAACTGAGTTAGGAAGGACGCCGGTATCTTTGTAGTGACTGGGTGTATTGATACACCATCCAAAGTGTAAGACTAATAACTGCGACGTGCTCAAAGGGATATTTAAAATCTGCTTATTTTTCCTTTACCCATCTACCAATAGGTCCATTGTTTGTGAGGCATAGGAAAACCTCCCTGGTCTTTGTGGTTGAATCTGTGTTTGAAATTCACTGCTCGACTGAGGGACCTTACAGATAATTGTATCTGTGGGGTACAGAGATGGGGTTTAATTAATTAGTTTCATTTAAAAATGAGACCATGCAACTTATTATGTGACTTGTTAAGCATATTTCTACTCCTGAACTTATTTAGGCTCCTTGCCATAACAAAAGTGTTAATACCAATTGGCTCAAGAGATTATCTTTTATTTTTTTTTATTAATTTGAAAACATTTCTAAAAACATAATTCCACTTTGACATTATGGGGTATTATGTGTAGATCAGTGAGACAAAATCTCAATTGAATACATTTTAAATTCAGGCTGTAACACAACGAAATGAGGAACAAAATCAAGCAAGCAATCAACATAGACAATCACCCACAAACAAACAGTGAAACCCAGGCTACCTAAGTATGATTCTCAATCAGAGACAACTAATGACACCTGCCTCTGATTGAGAACCATACTAGGCCGAAACATAGAAATACCCCAAAATCATAGAAAAACAAACATAGACTGCCCACCCCAACTCACGCCCTGACCATACTAAATAAAGACAAAACACACACAGACTGCCCACCCCAACTCACGCCCTGACCAGACTAAATAATGACAAAAACAAACACAGACTGCCCACCCCAACTCACGCCCTGACCAGACTAAATAAAGACAAAACAAACACAGACTGCCCACCCCAACTCACGCCCTGACCAGACTAAATAATGACAAAAACAAAGGAAATAAAGGTTGAGTGAATATTCGTTATTTTGATACTGTCTGGTGAGGAAGTGGGCAATGTGGAATACATCGAAGGAAGGGAGAATGAATGAGTAATCAGTTGAATGTATAAACAGAGGGTGTCCATTACAGAACATGGACAACATCAGGGAATAAACTGGTACTAGTAGAGCAGGTCAATGCCTAAAGAAACAGTACAGAGAAGTAACATTAGCTAGGATAACATTAAATATTTATTATATATATATATATATATATTATATATACATTAGATATTTGCATGTTATGTACTGGAGAAGGGGGCTAGCAAGCTGTTTTCAAAACATTGGATTACCAATTTGAGCAATGAGAGCTCAGCTTGCTAGATAGCAAAGCCAATCAAATATTACACCTTAGCAAACAATCGTTGTGTAAAACTAATAGTTAGCTTCAACTAACATGACAAGTACATAGACCTACAGTTGAAGCCGGAAGTTTACAAACACCTTAGTCAAAAACATTTAAACTCAGTTTTTCATCATTCTTTAACATTTAATCCTAGTAACAAATTCCCTGTTTTAGGTCAGTTAGGATCAGCACTTTATTTTCAGAATGTGAAATGTCAGAATAATAGTAGAGAGAATGATTTATTTCAGTTTTTATTTCTTTCATCACATTCCCAGTGGGTCAGAAGTTTACAAACACTCAATTAGTATTTGGTATTATTGCCTTAAAATTGTTTAACTTGGGTCAAACGTTTCGGGTAGCCTTTCACAAGCTTCCCACAATAAGTTGAGTGAATCTTAGCCCATTGCTCCTGACAGAGCTGGTGTAACTGAGTCAGCTTGTAGGCCTCCTTGCTCTCACACGCTTTTTACGTTCTGTCCACACATTTTCTATAGGATGGAGGTCAGGGCTTTGTGATGGCCACTCCAATACCTTGACTTTGTTTTCCTTAAAGCCATTTTGCCACAACTTTGGAAGTATGCTTGGGGTCATTGTCCATTTGGAAGACCCATTTGCCACCAAGCTTTAACTTCCTGAGTGATGTCTTGAGATGTTGCTTCAATATATCCACATAATTTTCCCTCCCTCATGATGCCATCTATTTTGTGAAGTGCACCAGTCCCTCCTGCAGCTAAGCACCTCCACAACATGATGCTGCCACCCCCATGCTTCACACATGTACCTGATATGTGGTGTGGAGACCACTACTGTTAATATGTGTACCTGATATGTTCTGTGGTGTGGAGACCACTACTGTTAACATATAGGATCTGTGGTGTGGAGACCACTACTGTTAACATATATGATCTGTGGTGTGGAGACCACTACTGTTAACATATATGATCTGTGGTGTGGAGACCACTACTGTTAACATATAGGATCTGTGGTGTGGAGACCACTACTGTTAACATATATGATCTGTGGTGTGGAGACCACTACTGTTAACATATAGGATCTGTGGTGTGGAGACCACTACTGTTAACATATATGATCTGTGGTGTGGAGACCACTACTGTTAACATATATGATATGTGGTGTGGAGACCACTACTGTTAACATATAGGATCTGTGGTGTGGAGACCACTACTGTTAACATATATGATCTGTGGTGTGGAGACCACTACTGTTAACATATATGATCTGTGGTGTGGAGACCACTACTGTTAACATATATGTTATGTGGTGTGGAGACCACTACTGTTAACATATAGGATCTGTGGTGTGGAGACCACTACTGTTAACATATAGGATCTGTGGTGTGGAGACCACTACTGTTAACATGTATGATCTGTGGTGTGGAGACCACTACTGTTAACATATAGGATCTGTGGTGTGGAGACCACTACTGTTAACATATATGTTATATTGTGTGGAGACCACTACTGTTAACATATATGATCTGTGGTGTGGAGACCACTACTGTTAACATATAGGATCTGTGGTGTGGAGACCACTACTGTTAACATATATGATAGATGGTGTGGAGACCACTACTGTTAACATATATGTTATGTGGTGTGGAGACCACTACTGTTAACATATAGGATCTGTGGTGTGGAGACCACTACTGTTAACATATAGGATCTGTGGTGTGGAGACCACTACTGTTAACATATATGATCTGTGGTGTGGAGACCACTACTGTTAACATATAGGATCTGTGGTGTGGAGACCACTACTGTTAACATATAGGATCTGTGGTGTGGAGACCACTACTGTTAACATGTATGATCTGTGGTGTGGAGACCACTACTGTTAACATATATGATCTGTGGTGTGGAGACCACTACTGTTAACACGTCTACCTGTGGATTAGTGACAGATAACACTAAAACTATCTATCCTATGGAGACCACTAAAGCAATTGTACCCACCTGATTGTAGCCTATTGTGTTCTCTCCTCACGCTGCGACAGCAGAAGTCATTCAGTTCAAGTTGACATTGGATAATTCCTTTTAAAATAATTGTAATCCTACGGTCGTTTGGTTTCTGTCTTCTTTGACCCCCCCAAAAACAAATCACAATCCCAATTGTAATACAAATAGTAGAGAATTTGTGAGTGACTTTTAGAAGCCCCTTTCTGTGGTATCTTCAGCACCACAGACAGACAGTAGACAGACAGTTCACGCTAACAGGAGAAAATCAACCGTGCTGTCTGCCAGGAGGCGGAGCCACATGGTGCTCAAATTATGAATATTCAACAGGCAAAGAAACTGTATTTTTCTATCAAGGATGCTCTGCTATTTATGTGTCATTTTAAGTCATACAAAAGGTTAAACATAAAAAAAAGGTCAGGGTTTTGTTTCATATTTTTGTTTCCTGTCATGTATTGAGTACAAATAGTCAACAAAAACAATGCACCCAGATCAACGGTGGACTTATTTTATTTCCAAATCATTTCATAGGTTAATACTGAGCATTACTGGCCCTACAGCTTCATTTAAATGTCAAGAAAACATTCAAGTCATTTTGATTTGGAGATTTGATTTTGAGACGCTAAAATGCACACTGATCACAAAATAGCAAATGTGAGCTTTAGATATCCACAGATTCAAAATAAAGTTATTGTCAATATATGATGTCTGTCACTACATCAATTGAAGAGGCTGATCACACGTAAATGCATTAATATCCGTGTCAACATGATACCTCTCCTCCTACTCATGACACCTCTACTCCTACTCATGATACCTCTACTCCTACTCATGATACCTCTCCTCCTACTCATGATACCTCTCCTCCTACTCATGATACCTCTCCTCCTACTCATGATACCTCTCCTCCTACTCATGATACCTCTCCTCCTACTCATGATACCTCTCCTCCTACTCATGATACCTCTCCTCCTACTCATACCTCTACTCCTACTCATGATACCTCTACTCCTACTCATGACACCTCTCCTCCTACTCATGATACCTCTCCTCCTACTCATGATACCTCTCCTCCTACTCATGACACCTCTCCTCCTACTCATGATACCTCTCCTCCTACTCATGATACCTCTACTCCTACTCATGATACCTCTACTCCTACTCATGATACCTCTCCTCCTACTCATGATACCTCTCATGATACCTCTCCTCCTACTCATGACACCTCTCCTCCTACTCATGATACCTCTCCTCCTACTCATGATACCTCTCCTCCTACTCATGATACCTCTCATGACACCTCTACTCCTACTCATGATACCTCTACTCCTACTCATGATACCTCTACTCCTACTCATGATACCTCTACTCCTACTCATGATACCTCTCCTCCTACTCATGATACCTCTCCTCCTACTCATGACACCTTTCTTCCTACTCATGACACCTTTCTTCCTACTCATGATACCTCTACTCCTACTCATGATACCTCTCCTCCTACTCATGATACCTCTACTCCTACTCGTGATACCTCTCCTCCTACTCATGATACCTCTCCTCCTACTCATGATACCTCTACTCCTACTCATGATACCTCTACTCCTACTCATGATACCTCTCCTCCTACTCATGATACCTCTACTCCTACTCATGATACCTCTCCTCCTACTCATGATACCTCTCCTCCTACTCATGACACCTCTCCTCCTACTCATGATACCTCTCCTCCTACTCATGATACCTCTCCTCCTACTCATGATACCTCTCCTCCTACTCATGACACCTCTCCTCCTACTCATGATACCTCTCCTACTCATGATACCTCTCCTCCTACTCATGATACCTCTCATGACACCTCTCCTCCTACTCATGACACCTCTCCTCCTACTCAGAGTCTATAGGGGGTGGGTTCAACGGGTCTACTGTCCAGAGTCTATAGGGGGTGGGTTCAACAGGTCTACTGTCCAGAGTCTATAGGGGTGGGTTCAACGGGTCTACTGTCCAGAGTCTATAGGGGGTGGGTTCAACAGGTCTACTGTCCAGAGTCTATAGGGGGTGGGTTCAACAGGTCTACTGTCCAGAGTCTATAGGGGTGGGTTCAACAGGTCTACTGTCCAGAGTCTATAGGGGGTGGGTTCAACAGGTCTACTGTCCAGAGTCTATAGGGGTGGGTTCAACAGGTCTACTGTCCAGAGTCTATAGGGGGTGGGTTCAACAGGTCTACTGTCCAGAGTCTATAGGGGGTGGGTTCAACAGGTCTACTGTCCAGAGTCTATAGGGTGTGGGTTCAACAGGTCTACTGTCCAGAGTCTATAGGGGGTGGGTTCAACAGGTCTACTATCCAGAGTCTATAGGGGGTGGGTTCAACAGGTCTACTGTCCAGAGTCTATGGGGGTGGGTTCAACAGGTCTACTGTCCAGAGTCTATAGGGGTGGGTTCAACAGGTCTACTGTCCAGAGTCTATAGGGGGTGGGTTCAACAGGTCTACTGTCCAGAGTCTATAGGGGGTGGGTTCAACAGGTCTACTGTCCAGAGTCTATAGGGGGTGGGTTCAACAGGTCTACTGTCCAGAGTCTATAGGGGGTGGGTTCAACAGGTCTACTGTCCAGAGTCTATAGGGGTGGGTTCAACAGGTCTACTGTCCAGAGTCTATAGGGGTGGGTTCAACAGGTCTACTGTCCAGAGTCTATAGGGGGTGGGTTCAACAGGTCTACTGTCCAGAGTCTATAGGGGTGGGTTCAACAGGTCTACTGTCCAGAGTCTATAGGGGGTGGGTTCAACAGGTCTACTGTCCAGAGTCTATAGGGGAGTCTATAGGGGTGGGTTCAACAGGTCTACTGTCCAGAGTCTATAGGGGTGGGTTCAACAGGTCTACTGTCCAGAGTCTATAGGGGTGGGTTCAACAGGTCTACTGTCCAGAGTCTATAGGGGGTGGGTTCAACAGGTCTACTGTCCAGAGTCTATAGGGGGTGGGTTCAACAGGTCTACTGTCCAGAGTCTATAGGGGGTGGGTTCAACAGGTCTACTGTCCAGAGTCTATAGGGGGTGGGTTCAACAGGTCTACTGTCCAGAGTCTATAGGGGGTGGGTTCAACAGGTCTACTGTCCAGAGTCTATAGGGGGTGGGTTCAACAGGTCTACTATCCAGAGTCTATAGGGGGTGGGTTCAACAGGTCTACTATCCAGAGTCTATAGGGCGTTGTCAAGATGTAGAAGAAGTGCTTACCACGTAGTTACTAGGTTATTGATGGAGAACGTACACATACATTACACTCTGCGTTGTCCATCGTCAGTCACTCTGCTAATACATGTAGATAGGTAGTCTGGTCCATGGTCTGTCTAGTGTCAGTCACTCTGCTAATACATGTAGATAGGTAGTCTGGTCCATAGTCTGTCTAGTGTCAGTCACTCTGCTAATACATGTAGATAGGTAGTCTGGTCCATGGTCTGTCTAGTGTCAGTCACTCTGCTAATACATGTAGATAGGTAGTCTGGTCCATGGTCTGTCTAGTGTCAGTCACTCTGCTGGTCCATAGTCTGTCTAGTGTCAGTCACTCTGCTAATACATGTAGATAGGTAGTCTGGTCCATGGTCTGTCTAGTGTCAGTCACTCTGCTAATACATGTAGATAGGTAGTCTGGTCCATGGTCTGTCTAGTGTCAGTCACTCTGCTTGTCCATAGTCTGTCTAGTGTCAGTCACTCTGCTAATACATGTAGATAGGTAGTCTGGTCCATAGTCTGTCTAGTGTCAGTCACTCTGCTAATACATGTAGATAGGTAGTCTGGTCCATGGTCTGTCTAGTGTCAGTCACTCTGCTAATACATGTAGATAGGTAGTCTGGTCCATAGTCTGTCTAGTGTCAGTCACTCTGCTAATACATGTAGATAGGTAGTCTGGTCCATAGTCTGTCTAGTGTCAGTCACTCTGCTAATACATGTAGATAGGTAGTCTGGTCCATAGTCTGTCTAGTGTCAGTCACTCTGCTAATACATGTAGATAGGTAGTCTGGTCCATAGTCTGTCTAGTGTCAGTCACTCTGCTAATACATGTAGATAGGTAGTCTGGTCCATGGTCTGTCTAGTGTCAGTCACTCTGCTAATACATGTAGATAGGTAGTCTGGTCCATAGTCTGTCTAGTGTCAGTCACTCTGCTAATACATGTAGATAGGTAGTCTGGTCCATAGTCTGTCTAGTGTCAGTCACTCTGCTAATACATGTAGATAGGTAGTCTGGTCCATAGTCTGTCTAGTGTCAGTCACTCTGCTAATACATGTAGATAGGTAGTCTGGTCCATAGTCTGTCTAGTGTCAGTCACTCTGCTAATACATGTAGATAGGTAGTCTGGTCCATGGTCTGTCTAGTGTCAGTCACTCTGCTAATACATGTAGATAGGTAGTCTGGTCCATGGTCTGTCTAGTGTCAGTCACTCTGCTAATACATGTAGATAGGTAGTCTGGTCTATGGTCTGTCTAGTGTCAGTCACTCTGCTAATACATGTAGATAGGTAGTCTGGTCCATAGTCTGTCTAGTGTCAGTCACTCTGCTAATACATGTAGATAGGTAGTCTGGTCCATAGTCTGTCTAGTGTCAGTCACTCTGCTAATACATGTAGATAGGTAGTCTGGTCCATAGTCTGTCTAGTGTCAGTCACTCTGCTAATACATGTAGATAGGTAGTCTGGTCCATGGTCTGTCTAGTGTCAGTCACTCTGCTAATACATGTAGATAGGTAGTCTGGTCCATAGTCTGTCTAGTGTCAGTCACTCTGCTAATACATGTAGATAGGTAGTCTGGTCCATAGTCTGTCTAGTGTCAGTCACTCTGCTAATACATGTAGATAGGTAGTCTGGTCCATAGTCTGTCTAGTGTCAGTCACTCTGCTAATACATGTAGATAGGTAGTCTGGTCCATAGTCTGTCTAGTGTCAGTCACTCTGCTAATACATGTAGATAGGTAGTCTGGTCCATGGTCTGTCTAGTGTCAGTCACTCTGCTAATACATGTAGATAGGTAGTCTGGTCCATGGTCTGTCTAGTGTCAGTCACTCTGCTAATACATGTAGATAGGTAGTCTGGTCTATGGTCTGTCTAGTGTCAGTCACTCTGCTAATACATGTAGATAGGTAGTCTGGTCCATAGTCTGTCTAGTGTCAGTCACTCTGCTAATACATGTAGATAGGTAGTCTGGTCCATAGTCTGTCTAGTGTCAGTCACTCTGCTAATACATGTAGATAGGTAGTCTGGTCCATAGTCTGTCTAGTGTCAGTCACTCTGCTAATACATGTAGATAGGTAGTCTGGTCCATAGTCTGTCTAGTGTCAGTCACTCTGCTAATACATGTAGATAGGTAGTCTGGTCCATAGTCTGTCTAGTGTCAGTCACTCTGCTAATACATGTAGATAGGTAGTCTGGTCCATAGTCTGTCTAGTGTCAGTCACTCTGCTAATACATGTAGATAGGTAGTCTGGTCCATGGTCTGTCTAGTGTCAGTCACTCTGCTAATACATATAGATAGGTAGTCTGGTCCATGGTCTGTCTAGTGTCAGTCACTCTGCTAATACATGTAGATAGGTAGTCTGGTCCATAGTCTGTCTAGTGTCAGTCACTCTGCTAATACATGTAGATAGGTAGTCTGGTCCATGGTCTGTCTAGTGTCAGTCACTCTGCTAATACATGTAGATAGGTAGTCTGGTCCATGGTCTGTCTAGTGTCAGTCACTCTGCTAATACATGTAGATAGGTAGTCTGGTCCATAGTCTGTCTAGTGTCAGTCACTCTGCTAATACATGTAGATAGGTAGTCTGGTCTATGGTCTGTCTAGTGTCAGTCACTCTGCTAATACATGTAGATAGGTAGTCTGGTCCATAGTCTGTCTAGTGTCAGTCACTCTGCTAATACATGTAGATAGGTAGTCTGGTCCATAGTCTGTCTAGTGTCAGTTACACACCAACTAGGCTACAGGGAAGACAGTCAGCAGTTCACACACCAACTAGGCTACAGGGAAGACAGTCAGCAGTTCACACACCAACTAGGCTACAGGGAAGACAGTCAGCAGTTCACACACCAACTAGACTACAGGGAAGACAGTCAGCAGTTCACACACCAACTAGGCTACAGGGAAGACAGTCAGCAGTTCACACACCAACTAGGCTACAGGGAAGACAGTCAGCAGTTAAAGTAGATGGCCCTAGCTAGCAAAAAGACTGTACTGAACAACAAATAAAGGCAAAAATGGCCTTTGGCAAAACAAAAGATTAAAGTGCCTTTGAACGGGGTATGGTAGTAGTTGCCAGGCGCACCGGTTTGAGTGTGTCCAAGAACTGCAACGCTGCTGGTCTTATAACACAAGGAACAATTCAATGAGTTGAATTCATTAATTCAATGAGTCAACTAAATTACATAATTGCACCTGAGCAGTCGTTCCCAATCACCAGCTGATTACAAGTGTGTGTGTGTGTGTGTGTGTGTGTGTGTGTGTGTGTGTTTCTATAATAGAGGCTTGTGATCCTCTGCTTGATTACACTGCTGAGGAGTGATTGGATGTCCAACCTCTTCGCCAATAGAAATCTTTCAGCCAAAGGAGAGCAGAGTCATTATTACACAGCAGTCTATCAACCACTCATTCAAAATCCCTACAACAACATCTGCAATCCTATTGGAGCAGCTTCATAGTCAATGTCATCACCTAATCCATAAAACAAAACAAAAACAGCATTTTGCCATTTTAAAAGAAACACACAGTGACACTAATTTTAATCGCAATGTGGGAAAATGGCAGAGGTTGAAAGAGTACTGAAATATATTACTCAAGAAGAAGTCAAATTACGGGTGTAAAAACCCCCATCTGAAATAAAAGTACCTCATTTAAAATGTACTCAGAGTAAAAGTAATTGACTTACTTTAAAAATGATAAACAATCCTGATAATTAGCACATTTCACTAATGTTACCTGAATGTTGTTAACCATGATTCTACTGTAGGGACTAATGTTACCTGAATGTTGTTAACCATGATTCTACTGTAGGAACTAATGTTACCTGAATGTTGTTAACCATGATTCTACTGTAGGGACTAATGTTACCTGAATGTTGTTAACCATGATTCTACTGTAGGGACTAATGTTACCTGAATGTTGTTAACCATGATTCTACTGTAGGAACTAATGTTACCTGAATGTTGTTAACCATGATTCTACTGTAGGGACTAATGTTACCTGAATGTTGTTAACCATGATTCTACTGTAGGAACTAATGTTACCTGAATGTTGTTAACCATGATTCTACTGTAGGAACTAATGTTACCTGAATGTTGTTAACCATGATTCTACTGTAGGAACTAATGTTACCTGAATGTTGTTAACCTGAATGATGATTCTACTGTAGGAACTAATGTTACCTGAATGTTGTTAACCATGATTCTACTGTAGGAACTAATGTTACCTGAATGTTGTTAACCATGATTCTACTGTAGGGACTAATGTTACCTGAATGTTGTTAACCATGATTCTACTGTAGGAACTAATGTTACCTGAATGTTGTTAACCATGATTCTACTGTAGGAACTAATGTTACCTGAATGTTGTTAACCATGATTCTACTGTAGGGACTAATGTTACCTGAATGTTGTTAACCATGATTCTACTGTAGGGACTAATGTTACCTGAATGTTGTTAACCATGATTCTACTGTAGGGACTAATGTTACCTGAATGTTGTTAACCATGATTCTACTGTAGGACTAATGTTACCTGAATGTTGTTAACCATGATTCTACTGTAGGGACTAATGTTACCTGAATGTTGTTAACCATGATTCTACTGTAGGGACTAATGTTACCTGAATGTTGTTAACCATGATTCTACTGTAGGGACTAATGTTACCTGAATGTTGTTAACCATGATTCTACTGTAGGGACTAATGTTACCTGAATGTTGTTAACCATGATTCTACTGTAGGGACTAATGTTACCTGAATGTTGTTAACCATGATTCTACTGTAGGGACTAATGTTACCTGAATGTTGTTAACCATGATTCTACTGTAGGGACTAATGTTACCTGAATGTTGTTAACCATGATTCTACTGTAGGGACTAATGTTACCTGAATGTTGTTAACCATGATTCTACTGTAGGAACTAATGTTACCTGAATGTTGTTAACCATGATTCTACTGTAGGAACTAATGTTACCTGAATGTTGTTAACCATGATTCTACTGTAGGGACTAATGTTACCTGAATGTTGTTAACCATGATTCTACTGTAGGGACTAATGTTACCTGAATGTTGTTAACCATGATTCTACTGTAGGGACTAATGTTACCTGAATGTTGTTAACCATGATTCTACTGTAGGGACTAATGTTACCTGAATGTTGTTAACCATGATTCTACTGTAGGGACTAATGTTACCTGAATGTTGTTAACCATGATTCTACTGTAGGGACTAATGTTACCTGAATGTTGTTAACCATGATTCTACTGTAGGGACTAATGTTACCTGAATGTTGTTAACCATGATTCTACTGTAGGGACTAATGTTACCTGAATGTTGTTAACCATGATTCTACTGTAGGGACTAATGTTACCTGAATGTTGTTAACCATGATTCTACTGTAGGGACTAATGTTACCTGAATGTTGTTAACCATGATTCTACTGTAGGGACTAATGTTGAAAATAAATGAAAGCAATTCATTAATAGAGTCCTGAAATATTCTACTCAAGTAGAAGTAGAAGTACAATTACTGACTGGGCACGATGATCCCTGGGCACGATGATCCCTGGGCACGATGATCCCTGGGCACGATGATCCCTGGGCATGATGATCTCTGGGCATGATGATCCCTGGGCATGATGATCCCTGGGCACGATGATCCCTGGGCACGATGATCCCTGGGCACGATGATCTCTGGGCACGATGATCCCTGGGCACGATGATCCCTGGGCACGATGATCCCTGGGCACGATGATCCCTGGGCACGATGATCCCTGGGCACGATGATCCCTGGGCACGATGATCCCTGGGCACGATGATCCCTGGGCACGATGATCCCTGGGCACGATGATCTCTGGGCACGATGATCCCTGGGCACGATGATCCCTGGGCACGATGATCCCTGGGCACGATGATCCCTGGGCACGATGATCCCTGGGCACGATGATCTCTGGGCACGATGATCCCTGGGCACGATGATCTCTGGGCACGATGATCTCTGGGCACGATGATCTCTGGGCACGATGATCTCTGGGCACGATGATCCCTGGGCACGATGATCTCTGGGCACGATGATCCCTGGGCACGATGATCCCTGGGCACGATGATCCCTGGGCACGATGATCCCTGGGCACGATGATCCCTGGGCACGATGATCCCTGGGCACGATGATCTCTGGGCACGATGATCTCTGGGCACGATGATCTCTGGGCACGATGATCCCTGGGCACGATGATCTCTGGGCATGATGATCCCTGGGCACGATGATCCCTGGGCACGATGATCCCTGGGCACGATGATCTCTGGGCACGATGATCTCTGGGCACGATGATCTCTGGGCACGATGATCCCTGGGCACGACGATCCCTGGGCACGACGATCCCTGGGCACGATGATCCCTGGGCACGACGATCCCTGGGCACGATGATCCCTGGGCATGATGATCTCACCTCCAAATCTCTGGCGGACAAGAGGCAGACAGGCGGCCAGACAGGTGGGCAGACAGGCAAACATTTTCTGTTCACCTTAATCCACCAAAGAATCAGGAATTTGTCAACTCATTAGTTTATAAATCAACAGTCTTTGGGTGCAGAGTTACAAAAGGCATAGTCCAAACCTTATCCCACCAGAACCAGAACTATTTTAGCCTGGTTGAAAGAGATCGTGATGCCGTCTATCTCCTCCATAGTCAACGGTCTCCATACAATACTATGCAGACGTCTGGGGGGATAATTAAAATACACAGTTATTCTGTCAGGTATTCTGCAAAGGGATCCAGTGTATAATACTGTGGTGGAGGTGGACATACAACGACAGCAGTCCTAAACATCTATAAGGGCTTATTTAGCCTGAGACCTTTCATAGGTTACACAGAGAGACTGTGACCTTTCATAGGTTACACAGAGAGACTGTGACCTTTCATAGGTTACACAGAGAGACTGTGACCTTTCATAGGTTACACAGAGAGACTGTGACCTTTCATAGGTTACACAGAGAGACTGTGACCTTTCATAGGTTACACAGAGAGACTGTGACCTTTCATAGGTTACACAGAGAGACTGTGACCTTTCATAGTTTACACAGACAGACTGTGACCTTTCATAGGTTACACAGAGAGACTGTGACCTTTCATAGTTTACACAGACAGACTGTGACCTTTCATAGGTTACACAGAGAGACTGTGACCTTTCATAGGTTACACAGAGAGACTGTGACCTTTCATAGGTTACACAGAGAGACTGTGACCTTTCATAGGTTACACAGAGAGACTGTGACCTTTCATAGGTTACACAGAGAGACTGTGACCTTTCATAGGTTACACAGAGACTGACCTTTCATAGGTTACACAGAGACTGTGACCTTTCTTAGGTTACACAGAGAGACTGACCTTCCATAGGTTACACAGAGAGACTGTGACCTTTCATAGGTTACACAGAGAGACTGTGACCTTTCATAGGTTACCCAGAGAGACTGTGACCTTTCATAGGTTACACAGCGAGACTGTGACCTTTCATAGGTTACACAGAGAGACTGTGACCTTTCATAGGTTACACAGAGACTGACCTGTCATAGGTTACACAGAGAGACTGTGACCTTTCATAGGTTACACAGAGAGACTGACCTTTCATAGGTTACACAGAGAGACTGTGACCTTTCATAGGTTACACAGAGAGACTGACCTTTCATAGGTTACACAGAGAGACTGACCTTTCATAGGTTACACAGAGAATGTGACCTTTCATAGGTTACACAGAGAGACTGTGACCTTTCATAGGTTACACAGATACTGTGACCTTTCATTTGTTAGCAGAACCTCCTATAGTCTGCTTTTGTTGTCCTCAAGGTTGACTGGCCAGAGAATTGACCAGAGGACTGACCAGAGAATTGATCAGAGAATTGACCAGAGAATTGATCAGAGAATTGACCAGAGAATTGACCAGAGGACTGACCAGAGGACTGACCAGAGGACTAACCAGAGGACTAACCAGAGGACTAACCTGGTGTACTGTAAAGTGTTCTGCTACTGATGTGGACCAGGGGAAGAAGGACCTGGCTGTGGAAACAAACACATACATCCAGTAACCACATGACCCATGCTGTTGAACACCTGGAGGTGGGTGTGTTTTACCTCTCCTGTTGTGTTCCGAGCAGAACAACAGAAATTAACTCAATGCGTATTCCTGCTGAGTTACCATGGCAGCATCTTTTGTCATGTCTCCATCCCATTGAGGATAGAGTGGTGTGTTCTCGAACCCACGCGATCATCAGTACTCAACATACTCATGTACTGTTTACAAGGCTGGTTCAGACACCTCTAGACTCTGCTTCATTTCTGCCTGAGCTGAATGAGAGGCCTGCGGTGGTTTACAATGATATATATATTTAAATCAATTAAATATATAAATCAATTAAATATATAAATCAATTAAATATATAAATCAGTTAAAAATGTGAAGATTACAAATTCACTCAATTAAAAGTTTGAGCCCTAATAGCAATTAATTAATTAATTAATTAATGATCCGTTCTTTTATCACCACATCAAACGTGGACAAAAAAAATGATGAAGCAGCTTTAAAGCTCCCATATATATATATACAGCATAATGTGGACCCACCTTCAAATGAGTGGATTCAGCTATTTCAGCCACACAAATCTAGCACTCAGCCATGCAATCTCCATAGACAAACATTGTCAGTAGATTGGCCTGCACTTGAAGAGCTCGGTGACTTTCAATATGGCACCGTCATAGGTTGCCACTATTTCAACAAGTCATTTCGTCAAATTTCTGCCCTGCTAAGGAGCAACAACGGCTCAGCAGCAAAGTGGTAAGCCACACAAGCTCACAGAATGGGACCGCTGAGGAGCGTAGTGCTTAAAAATCGTCTGTCCTCGGCTACAACACACACTACCGAGTTCTCAACACAGAAAACAGGAGAGGACAGTCACCGTCATACTGTTTGTAATCAACACAATTACCCAGTGTTCAATAGGATCTGCTAGTTGAACATAAGCACTCATAATAATCAGTACTAGGAGCCCCAGCAGTGTATTTATAACCTGGACATCATTCAGATCATCAGTAAAAATCAGTTTGGAAAACCACTCGTATTACTGCGAATGATTATTCCCTGATTGGTCCAGGTACTGTGTTCTCTTTAAGCCCTCCTCCGGGTCTCTCTCTCTCCTTGACTCTCTAAATCTCTCCCCTTGACATAAAAAATAAAAGTTGTGGAAGGTTTCCTGATGAGATTGGAAAAAGAGTTTCACGGGATCTTAAGCGCTTACGTATTCGTTAACATATTGTACGAACTGGAATTGGTAACATCATATAAAGGGGAATGAAGAAGCAACATATCGAACGATATAGATGACGTCGTCCACCATTGGCTCCATTATATAGAACGATAGAGATGACGTCGTCCACCATTGGCTCCATTATATAGAACGATATAGATGACGTCGTCCACCATTGGCTCCATTATATAGAACGATAGAGATGACGTCGTCCACCATTGGCTCCATTATATAGAACGATATAGATGACGTCGTCCACCATTGGCTCCATTATATAGAACGATAGAGATGACGTCGTCCACCATTGGCTCCATTATATAGAACGATAGAGATGACGTCGTCCACCATTGGCTCCATTATATAGAACGATAGAGATGACGTCGTCCACCATTGGCTCCATTATATAGAACGATATAGATGACGTCGTCCACCATTGGCTCCATTATATAGAACGATAGAGATGACGTCGTCCACCATTGGCTCCATTATATAGAACGATATAGATGACGTCGTCCACCATTGGCTCCATTATATAGAACGATAGAGATGACGTCGTCCACCATTGGCTCCATTATATAGAACGATAGAGATGACGTCGTCCACCATTGGCTCCATTATATAGAACGATATAGATGACGTCGTCCACCATTGGCTCCTGAGTGCTACTTTCAAAACTACTGGCTGAAATGATATAAAACCTTTATAACGCATCTTTAAGTGAGAAACATATGGAAACATTCTTTATGCCCAATGACGAGACATATCTGTATATACTGTACTGTGTCTTCGGAAAGCATTCAGACCCCTTTCACTCTTTCCACATGTTGTTACGTTACAGCCTTATTCTAAAATGGCTAAAATATTTTTTTAATTCTCGGCAATCTACACACAATGCCTCAGAACGACTAAGCAAAAAACTGTTGTTTTTTTTCTTCAGCAAATGTATTAAAAATTAAAAAACAGAAATACCTTATTTACTTTACATATTCAGTATTCAGACCCTTTGCTATGAGACTCGAAATTGAGCTCTGGTGCATCCTGTTTCCATTGATCTTCCTTGTTTCTGCCACTTGATTGGAGTCCAACTGTGGTAAATTTAATTGATTGGACATGATTTGGGAAGGCACACACCTGTCTATATAAGGTCCCACAGTTGACAGCACATGTCAGAGCTAAAACTGAGCCATAAGGTCAAAGAAATTGCCCTTAGAGCTCCTAGACAGGATTGTGCCACAGATCTGGGAAAGGTTATTAAAAAATGTCTGCAGCATTGAAGGTCCCCAAGAACACAGTGGCCTCCATCATTTTTAAATGGAAGAAATTTGGAACCACCAATACTCTTCCTAGATCTGGCCGCCTGGCCAAACTGAGCAATAGGGGGAGAAGGGCTTTGGTTAGGGAGGCGACCAAAACCCGATGGTCACTCTGACAGAGCTCTAGAATTTCTCTGTGGGGATGGGAGAATCTTCCAGAAGGACAACCATCTCTGCAGCACTCCACCAATCAGGCCTTTTTGGTAGAGTGTCCAGACAGAAGCCACTCCTCAGTAAAAGGCACATGACAGCCAGCTTGGAGTTTGCCAAAAGGCATCTAAAGACTCTCAGACCATGAGAAACAAGATTATCTGATCTGATGAAACCAAGATTGAACTCTTTGGTCTGAATGCCAAGCGTCATGTCTGGAGGAAGCCTTGCACTATCCCTACGGTGCCCATGGTGGTGGCAGCATCATGCTGTGGGGATGTTTTTCAGCAGCAGGGACTGGGAGACTAGTCAGGATCGAAGCAAAGTACAGAGAGACACCATCTTGTACACCATCTTTGGAGGACGTGATTTTGCTTGTCGCTATTCGTTTGAAAGAGTTGCTATGTCTCTTTTTTTTCTCTCTCTCCAATTTCATCAAATCCTATTAAGATCTTGTCTCCTCACTGCAACTTCCCAACAAGCTCGGGAGAGGTGAAGATTGAGTTCAACATGCGTCCTCCGAAACATGACCCGCCAAACCATTTAACAACCGCCCGCTTAACCCTGGAAGCCAGCCGCACCAATGTGTCAGAGGAAACACTGTTCAACTGACGACCGAGTCAGCCTGAAGGAGCCCAGCCCGACACAAGGAGTCGCCAGAGTGCGATGAGCCATGTAAACTCCTGCTGCGTCAGGTTCAGGCTGGGTCTAGAGACAGGATGGAGGTCAGGCCCCTGCTGCGTCAGGTTCAGGCTGGGTCTAGAGACAGGATGGAGGTCAGGCCCCTGCTGCGTCAGGTTCAGGCTGGGTCTAGAGACAGGATGGAGGTCAGGCCCCTGCTGCGTCAGGTTCAGGCTGGGTCTAGAGACAGGATGGAGGTCAGACCCCTGCTGCGTCAGGTTCAGGCTGGGTCTAGAGACAGGATGGAGGTCAGACCCCTGCTGCGTCAGGTTCAGGCTGGGTCTAGAGACAGGATGGAGGTCAGACCCCTGCTGCGTCAGGTTCAGGCTGGGTCTAGAGACAGAATGGAGGTCAGGCCCCTGCTGTGTCAGGTTCAGGCTGGGTCTAGAGACAGGATGGAGGTCAGACCCCTGCTGCGTCAGGTTCAGGCTGGGTCTAGAGAGAGGATGCTCAGGCCCCTGCTGCGTCAGGTTCAGGCTGGGTCTAGAGACAGGATGGAGGTCAGACCCCTGCTGCGTCAGGCTCAGGCTGGGTCTAGAGACAGGATGGAGGTCAGGCCCCTGCTGCGTCAGGTTCAGGCTGGGTCTGGAGACAGGATGGAGGTCAGGCCCCTGCTGCGTCAGGTTCAGGCTGGGTCTAGAGACAGGATGGAGGTCAGACCCCTGCTGCGTCAGGTTCAGGCTGGGTCTAGAGACAGGATGGAGGTCAGACCCCTGCTGCGTCAGGTTCAGGCTGGGTCTAGAGACAGAATGGAGGTCAGGCCCCTGCTGTGTCAGGTTCAGGCTGGGTCTAGAGACAGGATGGAGGTCAGACCCCTGCTGCGTCAGGTTCAGGCTGGGTCTAGAGAGAGGATGCTCAGGCCCCTGCTGCGTCAGGTTCAGGATGGGTCTAGAGACAGGATGGAGGTCAGACCCCTGCTGCGTCAGGCTCAGGCTGGGTCTAGAGACAGGATGGAGGTCAGGCCCCTGCTGCGTCAGGTTCAGGCTGGGTCTGGAGACAGGATGGAGGTCAGGCCCCTGCTGCGTCAGGTTCAGGCTGGGTCTAGAGACAGGATGGAGGTCAGGCCCCTGCTGTGTCAGGTTCAGGCTGGGTCTAGAGACAGGATGGAGGTCAGACCCCTGCTGCGTCAGGTTCAGGCTGGGTCTAGAGAGAGGATGCTCAGGCCCCTGCTGCGTCAGGTTCAGGCTGGGTCTAGAGACAGGATGGAGGTCAGACCCCTGCTGCGTCAGGTTCAGGCTGGGTCTAGAGACAGGATGGAGGTCAGGCCGCTGCTGCGTCAGGCTCAGGCTGGGTCTAGAGACAGGATGGAGGTCAGGCCCCTGCTGCGTCAGGTTCAGGCTGGGTCTGGAGACAGGATGGAGGTCAGGCCCCTGCTGCGTCAGGTTCAGGCTGGGTCTAGAGACAGGATGGAGGTCAGGCCCCTGCTGTGTCAGGTTCAGGCTGGGTCTAGAGACAGGATGGAGGTCAGACCCCTGCTGCGTCAGGTTCAGGCTGGGTCTAGAGAGAGGATGCTCAGGCCCCTGCTGCGTCAGGTTCAGGCTGGGTCTAGAGACAGGATGGAGGTCAGGCCCCTGCTGCGTCAGGTTCAGGCTGGGTCTAGAGACAGGATGGAGGTCAGACCCCTGCTGCGTCAGGTTCAGGCTGGGTCTAGAGACAGGATGGAGGTCAGGCCCCTGCTGCGTCAGGTTCAGGCTGGGTCTAGAGACAGGATGGAGGTCAGGCCCCTGCTGCGTCAGGTTCAGGCTGGGTCTAGAGACAGGATGGAGGTCAGGCCCCTGCTGTGTCAGGTTCAGGCTGGGTCTAGAGACAGGATGGAGGTCAGACCCCTGCTGCGTCAGGTTCAGGCTGGGTCTAGAGACAGGATGGAGGTCAGGCCCCTGCTGCGTCAGGTTCAGGCTGGGTCTAGAGACAGGATGGAGGTCAGGCCCCTGCTGCGTCAGGTTCAGGCTGGGTCTAGAGACAGGATGGAGGTCAGGCCCCTGCTGCGTCAGCTTCAGGCTGGGTCTAGAGAGAGGATTCTCAGGCCCCTGCTGCGTCAGGTTCAGGCTGGGTCTAGAGACAGCATGGAGGTCAGGCCCCTGCTGCGTCAGGTTCAGGCTGGGTCTAGAGACAGGATGGAGGTCAGGCCCCTGCTGCGTCAGGTTCAGGCTGGGTCTAGAGACAGGATGGAGGTCAGGCCCCTGCTGCGTCAGGTTCAGGCTGGGTCTAGAGACAGGATGGAGGTCAGGCCCCTGCTGCGTCAGGTTCAGGCTGGGTCTGGAGACAGGATGGAGGTCAGACCCCTGCTGCGTCAGGTTCAGGCTGGGTCTAGAGACAGGATGGAGGTCAGGCCCCTGCTGCGTCAGGTTCAGGCTGGGTCTAGAGACAGGATGGAGGTCAGACCCCTGCTGCGTCAGGTTCAGGCTGGTTCTAGAGACAGGATGGAGGTCAGGCCCCTGCTGCGTCAGGTTCAGGCTGGTTCTAGAGACAGGATGGAGGTCAGGCCCCTGCTGCGTCAGGTTCAGGCTGGGTCTAGAGACAGGATGGAGGTCAGGCCCCTGCTGCGTCAGCTTCAGGCTGGGTCTAGAGACAGGATGGAGGTCAGACCCCTGCTGCGTCAGGTTCAGGCTGGGTCTAGAGACAGGATGGAGGTCAGGCCCCTGCTGCGTCAGGCTCAGGCTGGGTCTAGAGACAGGATGGAGGTCAGGCCCCTGCTGCGTCAGGTTCAGGCTGGGTCTGGAGACAGGATGGAGGTCAGGCCCCTGCTGCGTCAGGCTCAGGCTGGGTCTAGAGACAGGATGGAGGTCAGGCCCCTGCTGCGTCAGGTTCAGGCTGGGTCTGGAGACAGGATGGAGGTCAGGCCCCTGCTGCGTCAGGTTCAGGCTGGGTCTAGAGACAGGATGGAGGTCAGGCCCCTGCTGTGTCAGGTTCAGGCTGGGTCTAGAGACAGGATGGAGGTCAGACCCCTGCTGCGTCAGGTTCAGGCTGGGTCTAGAGACAGGATGGAGGTCAGGCCCCTGCTGCGTCAGGCTCAGGCTGGGTCTAGAGACAGGATGGAGGTCAGGCCCCTGCTGCGTCAGGTTCAGGCTGGGTCTAGAGACAGGATGGAGGTCAGGCCCCTGCTGTGTCAGGTTCAGGCTGGGTCTAGAGACAGGATGGAGGTCAGACCCCTGCTGCGTCAGGTTCAGGCTGGGTCTAGAGAGGATGATGCTCAGGCCCCTGCTGCGTCAGGTTCAGGCTGGGTCTAGAGACAGGATGGAGGTCAGGCCCCTGCTGCGTCAGGTTCAGGCTGGGTCTAGAGACAGGATGGAGGTCAGACCCCTGCTGCGTCAGGTTCAGGCTGGGTCTAGAGACAGGATGGAGGTCAGGCCCCTGCTGCGTCAGGTTCAGGCTGGGTCTAGAGACAGGATGGAGGTCAGGCCCCTGCTGCGTCAGGTTCAGGCTGGGTCTAGAGACAGGATGGAGGTCAGGCCCCTGCTGTGTCAGGTTCAGGCTGGGTCTAGAGACAGGATGGAGGTCAGGCCCCTGCTGCGTCAGGTTCAGACTGGGTCTGGAGACAGGATGGAGGTCAGGCCCCTGCTGCGTCAGGTTCAGGCTGGGTCTAGAGACAGGATGGAGGTCAGGCCCCTGCTGTGTCAGGTTCAGGCTGGGTCTAGAGACAGGATGGAGGTCAGACCCCTGCTGCGTCAGGTTCAGGCTGGGTCTAGAGAGAGGATGCTCAGGCCCCTGCTGCGTCAGGTTCAGGCTGGGTCTAGAGACAGCATGGAGGTCAGGCCCCTGCTGCGTCAGGTTCAGGCTGGGTCTAGAGACAGGATGGAGGTCAGGCCCCTGCTGCGTCAGGTTCAGGCTGGGTCTAGAGACAGGATGGAGGTCAGGCCCCTGCTGCGTCAGGTTCAGGCTGGGTCTAGAGACAGGATGGAGGTCAGGCCCCTGCTGCGTCAGGTTCAGGCTGGGTCTGGAGACAGGATGGAGGTCAGACCCCTGCTGCGTCAGGTTCAGGCTGGGTCTAGAGACAGGATGGAGGTCAGGCCCCTGCTGCGTCAGGTTCAGGCTGGGTCTAGAGACAGGATGGAGGTCAGACCCCTGCTGCGTCAGGTTCAGGCTGGTTCTAGAGACAGGATGGAGGTCAGGCCCCTGCTGCGTCAGGTTCAGGCTGGTTCTAGAGACAGGATGGAGGTCAGGCCCCTGCTGCGTCAGGTTCAGGCTGGGTCTAGAGACAGGATGGAGGTCAGGCCCCTGCTGCGTCAGGTTCAGGCTGGGTCTAGAGACAGGATGGAGGTCAGACCCCTGCTGCGTCAGGTTCAGGCTGGGTCTAGAGACAGGATGGAGGTCAGGTCCCTGCTGCGTCAGGTTCAGGCTGGGTCTAGAGACAGGATGGAGGTCAGGCCCCTGCTGCGTCAGGTTCAGGCTGGGTCTAGAGACAGGATGGAGGTCAGGCCCCTGCTGCGTCAGGTTCAGGCTGGGTCTGGAGACAGGATGGAGGTCAGACCCCTGCTGCGTCAGGTTCAGGCTGGGTCTAGAGAGAGGATGCTCAGGCCCCTGCTGCGTCAGGTTCAGGCTGGGTCTAGAGACAGCATGGAGGTCAGGCCCCTGCTGCGTCAGGTTCAGGCTGGGTCTAGAGACAGGATGGAGGTCAGGCCCCTGCTGCGTCAGGTTCAGGCTGGGTCTAGAGACAGGATGGAGGTCAGGCCCCTGCTGCGTCAGGTTCAGGCTGGGTCTAGAGACAGGATGGAGGTCAGGCCCCTGCTGCGTCAGGTTCAGGCTGGGTCTGGAGACAGGATGGAGGTCAGACCCCTGCTGCGTCAGGTTCAGGCTGGGTCTAGAGACAGGATGGAGGTCAGGCCCCTGCTGCGTCAGGTTCAGGCTGGGTCTAGAGACAGGATGGAGGTCAGACCCCTGCTGCGTCAGGTTCAGGCTGGGTCTAGAGACAGGATGGAGGTCAGGTCCCTGCTGCGTCAGGTTCAGGCTGGGTCTAGAGACAGGATGGAGGTCAGGCCCCTGCTGCGTCAGGTTCAGGCTGGGTCTAGAGACAGGATGGAGGTCAGGCCCCTGCTGCGTCAGGTTCAGGCTGGGTCTGGAGACAGGATGGAGGTCAGACCCCTGCTGCGTCAGGTTCAGGCTGGGTCTAGAGACAGGATGGAGGTCAGGCCCCTGCTGCGTCAGGTTCAGGCTGGGTCTAGAGACAGGATGGAGGTCAGACCCCTGCTGCGTCAGGTTCAGGCTGGTTCTAGAGACAGGATGGAGGTCAGGCCCCTGCTGCGTCAGGTTCAGGCTGGTTCTAGAGACAGGATGGAGGTCAGGCCCCTGCTGCGTCAGGTTCAGGCTGGGTCTAGAGAGAGGATGCTCAGGCCCCTGCTGCGTCAGGTTCAGGCTGGGTCTAGAGACAGGATGGAGGTCAGGCCCCTGCTGCGTCAGGTTCAGGCTGGGTCTGGAGACAGGATGGAGGTCAGACCCCTGCTGCGTCAGGTTCAGGCTGGGTCTAGAGACAGGATGAAGGTCAGGCCCCTGCTGCGTCAGGTTCAGGCTGGGTCTAGAGACAGGATGGAGGTCAGGCCCCTGCTGCGTCAGGTTCAGGCTGGGTCTGGAGACAGAATGGAGGTCAGACCCCTGCTGCGTCAGGTTCAGGCTGGGTCTAGAGACAGGATGAAGGTCAGGCCCCTGCTGCGTCAGGTTCAGGCTGGGTCTAGAGACAGGATGGAGGTCAGACCCCTGCTGCGTCAGGTTCAGGCTGGGTCTAGAGAGAGGATGCTCAGGCCCCTGCTGCGTCAGGTTCAGGCTGGGTATAGAGACAGGATGGAGGTCAGGCCCCAGCTGCGTCAGGTTCAGGCTGGGTCTAGAGAGAGGATGCTCAGGCCCCTGCTGTGTCAGGTTCAGGCTGGGTCTGGAGACAGAATGGAGGTCAGACCCCTGCTGCGTCAGGTTCAGGCTGGGTCTAGAGACAGGATGGAGGTCAGGCCCCTGCTGTGTCAGGTTCAGGCTGGGTCTAGAGACAGGATGGAGGTCAGACCCCTGCTGCGTCAGGTTCAGGCTGGGTCTAGAGACAGGATGGAGGTCAGGCCCCTGCTGCGTCAGGCTCAGGCTGGGTCTAGAGACAGGATGGAGGTCAGGCCCCTGCTGCGTCAGGTTCAGGCTGGGTCTAGAGACAGGATGGAGGTCAGGCCCCTGCTGTGTCAGGTTCAGGCTGGGTCTAGAGACAGGATGGAGGTCAGACCCCTGCTGCGTCAGGTTCAGGCTGGGTCTAGAGAGAGGATGCTCAGGCCCCTGCTGCGTCAGGTTCAGGCTGGGTCTAGAGACAGGATGGAGGTCAGGCCCCTGCTGCGTCAGGTTCAGGCTGGGTCTAGAGACAGGATGGAGGTCAGACCCCTGCTGCGTCAGGTTCAGGCTGGGTCTAGAGACAGGATGGAGGTCAGGCCCCTGCTGCGTCAGGTTCAGGCTGGGTCTAGAGACAGGATGGAGGTCAGGCCCCTGCTGCGTCAGGTTCAGGCTGGGTCTAGAGACAGGATGGAGGTCAGGCCCCTGCTGTGTCAGGTTCAGGCTGGGTCTAGAGACAGGATGGAGGTCAGGCCCCTGCTGCGTCAGGTTCAGACTGGGTCTGGAGACAGGATGGAGGTCAGGCCCCTGCTGCGTCAGGTTCAGGCTGGGTCTAGAGACAGGATGGAGGTCAGGCCCCTGCTGTGTCAGGTTCAGGCTGGGTCTAGAGACAGGATGGAGGTCAGACCCCTGCTGCGTCAGGTTCAGGCTGGGTCTAGAGAGAGGATGCTCAGGCCCCTGCTGCGTCAGGTTCAGGCTGGGTCTAGAGACAGGATGGAGGTCAGGCCCCTGCTGCGTCAGGTTCAGGCTGGGTCTAGAGACAGGATGGAGGTCAGGCCCCTGCTGCGTCAGGTTCAGGCTGGGTCTAGAGACAGGATGGAGGTCAGGCCCCTGCTGCGTCAGGTTCAGGCTGGGTCTAGAGACAGGATGGAGGTCAGGCCCCTGCTGCGTCAGGTTCAGGCTGGGTCTGGAGACAGGATGGAGGTCAGACCCCTGCTGCGTCAGGTTCAGGCTGGGTCTAGAGACAGGATGGAGGTCAGGCCCCTGCTGCGTCAGGTTCAGGCTGGGTCTAGAGACAGGATGGAGGTCAGACCCCTGCTGCGTCAGGTTCAGGCTGGTTCTAGAGACAGGATGGAGGTCAGGCCCCTGCTGCGTCAGGTTCAGGCTGGTTCTAGAGACAGGATGGAGGTCAGGCCCCTGCTGCGTCAGGTTCAGGCTGGGTCTAGAGACAGGATGGAGGTCAGGCCCCTGCTGCGTCAGGTTCAGGCTGGGTCTAGAGACAGGATGGAGGTCAGACCCCTGCTGCGTCAGGTTCAGGCTGGGTCTAGAGACAGGATGGAGGTCAGGTCCCTGCTGCGTCAGGTTCAGGCTGGGTCTAGAGACAGGATGGAGGTCAGGCCCCTGCTGCGTCAGGTTCAGGCTGGGTCTAGAGACAGGATGGAGGTCAGGCCCCTGCTGCGTCAGGTTCAGGCTGGGTCTGGAGACAGGATGGAGGTCAGACCCCTGCTGCGTCAGGTTCAGGCTGGGTCTAGAGAGAGGATGCTCAGGCCCCTGCTGCGTCAGGTTCAGGCTGGGTCTAGAGACAGGATGGAGGTCAGGCCCCTGCTGCGTCAGGTTCAGGCTGGGTCTAGAGACAGGATGGAGGTCAGGCCCCTGCTGCGTCAGGTTCAGGCTGGGTCTAGAGACAGGATGGAGGTCAGGCCCCTGCTGCGTCAGGTTCAGGCTGGGTCTAGAGACAGGATGGAGGTCAGGCCCCTGCTGCGTCAGGTTCAGGCTGGGTCTGGAGACAGGATGGAGGTCAGACCCCTGCTGCGTCAGGTTCAGGCTGGGTCTAGAGACAGGATGGAGGTCAGGCCCCTGCTGCGTCAGGTTCAGGCTGGGTCTAGAGACAGGATGGAGGTCAGGCCCCTGCTGCGTCAGGTTCAGGCTGGGTCTAGAGACAGGATGGAGGTCAGGTCCCTGCTGCGTCAGGTTCAGGCTGGGTCTAGAGACAGGATGGAGGTCAGGCCCCTGCTGCGTCAGGTTCAGGCTGGGTCTAGAGACAGGATGGAGGTCAGGCCCCTGCTGCGTCAGGTTCAGGCTGGGTCTGGAGACAGGATGGAGGTCAGACCCCTGCTGCGTCAGGTTCAGGCTGGGTCTAGAGACAGGATGGAGGTCAGGCCCCTGCTGCGTCAGGTTCAGGCTGGGTCTAGAGACAGGATGGAGGTCAGACCCCTGCTGCGTCAGGTTCAGGCTGGTTCTAGAGACAGGATGGAGGTCAGGCCCCTGCTGCGTCAGGTTCAGGCTGGTTCTAGAGACAGGATGGAGGTCAGGCCCCTGCTGCGTCAGGTTCAGGCTGGGTCTAGAGACAGGATGGAGGTCAGGCCCCTGCTGCGTCAGGTTCAGGCTGGGTCTAGAGAGAGGATGCTCAGGCCCCTGCTGCGTCAGGTTCAGGCTGGGTCTAGAGACAGGATGGAGGTCAGGCCCCTGCTGCGTCAGGTTCAGGCTGGGTCTGGAGACAGAATGGAGGTCAGACCCCTGCTGCGTCAGGTTCAGGCTGGGTCTAGAGACAGGATGAAGGTCAGGCCCCTGCTGCGTCAGGTTCAGGCTGGGTCTAGAGACAGGATGGAGGTCAGACCCCTGCTGCGTCAGGTTCAGGCTGGGTCTAGAGAGAGGATGCTCAGGCCCCTGCTGCGTCAGGTTCAGGCTGGGTATAGAGACAGGATGGAGGTCAGGCCCCAGCTGCGTCAGGTTCAGGCTGGGTCTAGAGAGAGGATGCTCAGGCCCCTGCTGTGTCAGGTTCAGGCTGGGTCTGGAGACAGAATGGAGGTCAGACCCCTGCTGCGTCAGGTTCAGGCTGGGTCTAGAGACAGGATGAAGGTCAGGCCCCTGCTGCGTCAGGTTCAGGCTGGGTCTAGAGACAGGATGGAGGTCAGGCCCCTGCTGCGTCAGGTTCAGGCTGGGTCTAGAGACAGGATGGAGGTCAGGCCCCTGCTGCGTCAGGTTCAGGCTGGGTCTAGAGACAGGATGGAGGTCAGGCCCCTGCTGCGTCAGGTTCAGGCTGGGTCTGGAGACAGAATGGAGGTCAGACCCCTGCTGCGTCAGGTTCAGGCTGGGTCTAGAGACAGGATGAAGGTCAGGCCCCTGCTGCGTCAGGTTCAGGCTGGGTCTAGAGACAGGATGGAGGTCAGACCCCTGCTGCGTCAGGTTCAGGCTGGGTCTACAGAGAGGATGCTCAGGCCCCTGCTGCGTCAGGTTCAGGCTGGGTATAGAGACAGGATGGAGGTCAGGCCCCAGCTGCGTCAGGTTCAGGCTGGGTCTAGAGAGAGGATGCTCAGGCCCCTGCTGTGTCAGGTTCAGGCTGGTTCTAGAGACAGGATGGAGGTCAGGCCCCTGCTGCGTCAGGTTCAGGCTGGGTCTAGAGACAGGATGGAGGTCAGGCCCCTCCTGCGTCAGGTTCAGGCTGGGTCTAGAGACAGGATGAAGGTCAGGCCCCTGCTGCGTCAGGTTCAGGCTGGGTCTAGAGACAGGATGGAGATCAGACCCCTGCTGCGTCAGGTTCAGGCTGGGTCTAGAGAGAGGATGCTCAGGCCCCTGCTGCGTCAGGTTCAGGCTGGGTATAGAGACAGGATGGAGGTCAGGCCCCAGCTGCGTCAGGTTCAGGCTGGGTCTAGAGAGAGGATGCTCAGGCCCCTGCTGTGTCAGGTTCAGGCTGGTTCTAGAGACAGGATGGAGGTCAGGCCCCTGCTGCGTCAGGTTCAGGCTGGGTCTAGAGACAGGATGGAGGTCAGGCCACTGCTGCGTCAGGTTCAGGCTGGGTCTAGAGACAGGATGGAGGTCAGGCCCCTGCTGCGTCAGGTTCAGGCTGGGTCTTGAGACAGGATGGAGGTCAGGCCCCTGCTGCGTCAGGTCAGGCTGGGTCTGGAGACAGGATGGAGGTCAGACCCCTGCTGCGTCAGGTTCAGGCTGGGTCTAGAGACAGGATGGAGGTCAGGCCCCTGCTGCGTCAGGTTCAGGCTGGGTCTAGAGACAGGATGGAGGTCAGGCCCCTGCTGCGTCAGGTTCAGGCTGGGTCTAGAGACAGGATGGAGGTCAGACCCCTGCTGCGTCAGGTTCAGGCTGGGTCTAGAGACAGGATGGAGGTCAGGCCCCTGCTGCGTCAGGTTCAGGCTGGGTCTAGAGACAGGATGGAGGTCAGACCCCTGCTGCGTCAGGTTCAGGCTGGGTCTAGAGACAGGATGGAGGTCAGACCCCTGCTGCGTCAGGTTCAGGCTGGGTCTAGAGACAGGATGGAGGTCAGACCCCTGCTGCGTCAGGTTCAGGCTGGGTCTAGAGAGAGGATGCTCAGGCCCCTGCTGCGTCAGGTTCAGGCTGGGTATAGAGACAGGATGGAGGTCAGGCCCCAGCTGCGTCAGGTTCAGGCTGGGTCTAGAGACAGGATGGAGGTCAGGCCCCTGCTGCGTCAGGTTCAGGCTGGGTCTAGAGAGAGGATGCTCAGGCCCCTGCTGCGTCAGGTTCAGGCTGGGTCTAGAGACAGGATGGAGGTCAGGCCCCTGCTGCGTCAGGTTCAGGCTGGGTCTAGAGACAGGATGGAGGTCAGGCCCCTGCTGCGTCAGGTTCAGGCTGGGTCTAGAGACAGGATGGAGGTCAGGCCCCTGCTGCGTCAGGTTCAGGCTGGGTCTAGAGACAGGATGGAGGTCAGGCCCCTGCTGCGTCAGGTTCAGGCTGGGTCTAGAGACAGGATGGAGGTCAGGCCCCTGCTGCGTCAGGTCAGGCTGGGTCTGGAGACAGGATGGAGGTCAGACCCCTGCTGCGTCAGGTTCAGGCTGGGTCTAGAGACAGGATGGAGGTCAGGCCCCTGCTGCGTCAGGTTCAGGCTGGGTCTAGAGACAGGATGGAGGTCAGACCCCTGCTGCTCAGGTTCAGGCTGGGTCTATGGAGGTCAGGCCCCTGCTGCGTCAGGTTCAGGCTGGGTCTAGAGACAGGATGGAGGTCAGACCCCTGCTGCGTCAGGTTCAGGCTGGGTCTAGAGAGAGGATGCTCAGGCCCCTGCTGTGTCAGGTTCAGGCTGGTTCTAGAGACAGGATGGAGGTCAGGCCCCTGCTGCGTCAGGTTCAGGCTGGGTCTAGAGACAGGATGGAGGTCAGGCCCCTGCTGCGTCAGGTTCAGGCTGGGTCTAGAGACAGGATGGAGGTCAGGCCCCTGCTGCGTCAGGTTCAGGCTGGGTCTAGAGACAGGATGGAGGTCAGACCCCTGCTGCGTCAGGTTCAGGCTGGGTCTAGAGAGAGGATGCTCAGGCCCCTGCTGCGTCAGGTTCAGGCTGGGTATAGAGACAGGATGGAGGTCAGGCCCCAGCTGCGTCAGGTTCAGGCTGGGTCTAGAGAGAGGATGCTCAGGCCCCTGCTGTGTCAGGTTCAGGCTGGTTCTAGAGACAGGATGGAGGTCAGGCCCCTGCTGCGTCAGGTTCAGGCTGGGTCTAGAGACAGGATGGAGGTCAGGCCCTGCTGCGTCAGGTTCAGGCTGGGTCTAGAGACAGGATGGAGGTCAGGCCCCTGCTGCGTCAGGTTCAGGCTGGGTCTTGAGACAGGATGGAGGTCAGGCCCCTGCTGCGTCAGGTTCAGGCTGGGTCTGGAGACAGGATGGAGGTCAGACCCCTGCTGCGTCAGGTTCAGGCTGGGTCTAGAGACAGGATGGAGGTCAGGCCCCTGCTGCGTCAGGTTCAGGCTGGGTCTAGAGACAGGATGGAGGTCAGGCCCCTGCTGCGTCAGGTTCAGGCTGGGTCTAGAGACAGGATGGAGGTCAGACCCCTGCTGCGTCAGGTTCAGGCTGGGTCTAGAGACAGGATGGAGGTCAGGCCCCTGCTGCGTCAGGTTCAGGCTGGGTCTAGAGACAGGATGGAGGTCAGGCCCCTGCTGCGTCAGGTTCAGGCTGGGTCTAGAGACAGGATGGAGGTCAGACCCCTGCTGCGTCAGGTTCAGGCTGGGTCTAGAGACAGGATGGAGGTCAGACCCCTGCTGCGTCAGGTTCAGGCTGGGTCTAGAGAGAGGATGCTCAGGCCCCTGCTGCGTCAGGTTCAGGCTGGGTATAGAGACAGGATGGAGGTCAGGCCCCAGCTGCGTCAGGTTCAGGCTGGGTCTAGAGACAGGATGGAGGTCAGGCCCCTGCTGCGTCAGGTTCAGGCTGGGTCTAGAGAGAGGATGCTCAGGCCCCTGCTGCGTCAGGTTCAGGCTGGGTCTAGAGACAGGATGGAGGTCAGGCCCCGGCTGCGTCAGGTTCAGGCTGGGTCTAGAGACAGGATGGAGGACAGGCCCCTGCTGCGTCAGGTCAGGCTGGGTCTAGAGACAGGATGGAGGTCAGACACCTGCTGCGTCAGTTCAGGCTGGGTCTAGAGACAGGATGGAGGTCAGACCCCTGCTGCGTCAGGTTCAGGCTGGGTCTAGAGAGAGGATGCTCAGGCCCCTGCTGCGTCAGGTTCAGGCTGGGTATAGAGACAGGATGGAGGTCAGGCCCCAGCTGCGTCAGGTTCAGGCTGGGTCTAGAGAGAGGATGCTCAGGCCCCTGCTGTGTCAGGTTCAGGCTGGTTCTAGAGACAGGATGGAGGTCAGGCCCCTGCTGCGTCAGGTTCAGGCTGGGTCTAGAGACAGGATGGAGGTCAGGCCCCTGCTGCGTCAGGTTCAGGCTGGGTCTAGAGACAGGATGGAGGTCAGGCCCCTGCTGCGTCAGGTTCAGGCTGGGTCTAGAGACAGGATGGAGGTCAGGCCCCTGCTGCGTCAGGTTCAGGCTGGGTCTAGAGACAGGATGGAGGTCAGGCCCCTGCTGCGTCAGGTTCAGGCTGGGTCTGGAGACAGGATGGAGGTCAGACCCCTGCTGCGTCAGGTTCAGGCTGGGTCTAGAGACAGGATGAAGGTCAGGCCCCTGCTGCGTCAGGTTCAGGCTGGGTCTAGAGACAGGATGGAGGTCAGACCCCTGCTGCGTCAGGTTCAGGCTGGGTCTACAGAGAGGATGCTCAGGCCCCTGCTGCGTCAGGTTCAGGCTGGGTATAGAGACAGGATGGAGGTCAGGCCCCAGCTGCGTCAGGTTCAGGCTGGGTCTAGAGAGAGGATGCTCAGGCCCCTGCTGTGTCAGGTTCAGGCTGGTTCTAGAGACAGGATGGAGGTCAGGCCCCTGCTGCGTCAGGTTCAGGCTGGGTCTAGAGACAGGATGGAGGTCAGGCCCCTGCTGCGTCAGGTTCAGGCTGGGTCTAGAGACAGGATGGAGGTCAGGCCCCTGCTGCGTCAGGTTCAGGCTGGGTCTAGAGACAGGATGGAGGTCAGACCCCTGCTGCGTCAGGTTCAGGCTGGGTCTAGAGAGAGGATGCTCAGGCCCCTGCTGCGTCAGGTTCAGGCTGGGTCTAGAGACAGGATGGAGGTCAGGCCCCAGCTGCGTCAGGTTCAGGCTGGGTCTAGAGAGAGGATGCTCAGGCCCCTGCTGTGTCAGGTTCAGGCTGGTTCTAGAGACAGGATGGAGGTCAGGCCCCTGCTGCGTCAGGTTCAGGCTGGGTCTAGAGACAGGATGGAGGTCAGGCCACTGCTGCGTCAGGTTCAGGCTGGGTCTAGAGACAGGATGGAGGTCAGGCCCCTGCTGCGTCAGGTTCAGGCTGGGTCTTGAGACAGGATGGAGGTCAGGCCCCTGCTGCGTCAGGTCAGGCTGGGTCTGGAGACAGGATGGAGGTCAGACCCCTGCTGCGTCAGGTTCAGGCTGGGTCTAGAGACAGGATGGAGGTCAGGCCCCTGCTGCGTCAGGTTCAGGCTGGGTCTAGAGACAGGATGGAGGTCAGGCCCCTGCTGCGTCAGGTTCAGGCTGGGTCTAGAGACAGGATGGAGGTCAGACCCCTGCTGCGTCAGGTTCAGGCTGGGTCTAGAGACAGGATGGAGGTCAGGCCCCTGCTGCGTCAGGTTCAGGCTGGGTCTAGAGACAGGATGGAGGTCAGGCCCCTGCTGCGTCAGGTTCAGGCTGGGTCTAGAGACAGGATGGAGGTCAGACCCCTGCTGCGTCAGGTTCAGGCTGGGTCTAGAGACAGGATGGAGGTCAGACCCCTGCTGGCCTGGGTCTAGAGAGGATGCTCAGGCCCCTGCTGCGTCAGGTTCAGGCTGGGTCTAGAGACAGGATGGAGGTCAGGCCCCAGCTGCGTCAGGTTCAGGCTGGGTCTAGAGACAGGATGGAGGTCAGGCCCCTGCTGCGTCAGGTTCAGGCTGGGTCTAGAGAGAGGATGCTCAGGCCCCTGCTGCGTCAGGTTCAGGCTGGGTCTAGAGACAGGATGGAGGTCAGGCCCCTGCTGCGTCAGGTTCAGGCTGGGTCTAGAGACAGGATGGAGGTCAGGCCCCTGCTGCGTCAGGTTCAGGCTGGGTCTAGAGACAGGATGGAGGTCAGGCCCCTGCTGCGTCAGGTTCAGGCTGGGTCTAGAGACAGGATGGAGGTCAGACCCCTGCTGCGTCAGGTTCAGGCTGGGTCTAGAGAGAGGATGCTCAGGCCCCTGCTGCGTCAGGTTCAGGCTGGGTCTGGGTATAGAGACAGGATGGAGGTCAGGCCCCAGCTGCGTCAGGTTCAGGCTGGGTCTAGAGAGAGGATGCTCAGGCCCCTGCTGTGTCAGGTTCAGGCTGGTTCTAGAGACAGGATGGAGGTCAGGCCCCTGCTGCGTCAGGTTCAGGCTGGGTCTAGAGACAGGATGGAGGTCAGGCCCCTGCTGCGTCAGGTTCAGGCTGGGTCTAGAGACAGGATGGAGGTCAGGCCCCTGCTGCGTCAGGTTCAGGCTGGGTCTAGAGACAGGATGGAGGTCAGGCCCCTGCTGCGTCAGGTTCAGGCTGGGTCTAGAGACAGGATGGAGGTCAGGCCCCTGCTGCGTCAGGTTCAGGCTGGGTCTAGAGACAGGATGGAGGTCAGGCCCCTGCTGCGTCAGGTTCAGGCTGGGTCTAGAGACAGGATGGAGGTCAGGCCCCTGCTGCGTCAGGTTCAGGCTGGGTCTAGAGACAGGATGGAGGTCAGACCCCTGCTGCGTCAGGTTCAGGCTGGGTCTAGAGAGAGGATGCTCAGGCCCCTGCTGCGTCAGGTTCAGGCTGGGTATAGAGACAGGATGGAGGTCAGGCTCAGCTGCGTCAGGTTCAGGCTGGGTCTAGAGAGAGGATGCTCAGGCCCCTGCTGTGTCAGGTTCAGGCTGGTTCTAGAGACAGGATGGAGGTCAGGCCCCTGCTGCGTCAGGTTCAGGCTGGGTCTAGAGACAGGATGGAGGTCAGGCCCCTGCTGCGTCAGGTTCAGGCTGGGTCTAGAGACAGGATGGAGGTCAGGCCCCTGCTGCGTCAGGTCAGGCTGGGTCTGGAGACAGGATGGAGGTCAGACCCCTGCTGCGTCAGGTTCAGGCTGGGTCTAGAGACAGGATGGAGGTCAGGCCCCTGCTGCGTCAGGTTCAGGCTGGGTCTAGAGACAGGATGGAGGTCAGGCCCCTGCTGCGTCAGGTTCAGGCTGGGTCTAGAGACAGGATGGAGGTCAGACCCCTGCTGCGGCTGGGTCTAGAGACAGGATGGAGGTTGCGTCAGGTTCAGGCTGGGTCTAGAGACAGGATGGAGGTCAGGCCCCTGCTGCGTCAGGTTCAGGCTGGGTCTAGAGACAGGATGGAGGTCAGGCCCCTGCTGCGTCAGGTTCAGGCTGGGTCTAGAGACAGGATGGAGGTCAGGCCCCTGCTGCGTCAGGTTCAGGCTGGGTCTAGAGACAGGATGGAGGTCAGACCCCTGCTGCGTCAGGTTCAGGCTGGGTCTAGAGAGAGGATGGAGGTCAGGCCCCTGCTGCGTCAGGTTCAGGCTGGGTATAGAGACAGGATGGAGGTCAGGCTGGTCAGGTTCAGGCTGGGTCCCTCAGGCCCCTGCTGTGTCAGGTTCAGGCTGGTTCTAGAGACAGGATGGAGGTCAGGCCCCTGCTGCGTCAGGTTCAGGCTGGGTCTAGAGACAGGATGGAGGTCAGGCCCCTGCTGCGTCAGGTTCAGGCTGGGTCTAGAGACAGGATGGAGGTCAGGCCCCTGCTGCGTCAGGTTCAGGCTGGGTCTAGAGACAGGATGGAGGTCAGGCCCCTGCTGCGTCAGGTTCAGGCTGGGTCTAGAGACAGGATGGAGGTCAGGCCCCTGCTGCGTCAGGTTCAGGCTGGGTCTAGAGACAGGATGGAGGTCAGGCCCCTGCTGCGTCAGGTTCAGGCTGGGTCTGGAGACAGGATGGAGGTCAGACCCCTGCTGCGTCAGGTTCAGGCTGGGTCTAGAGACAGGATGGAGGTCAGGCCCCTGCTGCGTCAGGTTCAGGCTGGGTCTAGAGACAGGATGGAGGTCAGACCCCTGCTGCGTCAGGTTCAGGCTGGGTCTAGAGACAGGATGGAGGTCAGACCCCTGCTGCGTCAGGTTCAGGCTGGGTCTAGAGAGAGGATGCTCAGGCCCCTGCTGCGTCAGGTTCAGGCTGGGTATAGAGACAGGATGGAGGTCAGGCCCCAGCTGCGTCAGGTTCAGGCTGGGTCTAGAGAGAGGATGCTCAGGCCCCTGCTGTGTCAGGTTCAGGCTGGTTCTAGAGACAGGATGGAGGTCAGGCCCCTGCTGCGTCAGGTTCAGGCTGGGTCTAGAGACAGGATGGAGGTCAGGCCCCTGCTGCGTCAGGTTCAGGCTGGGTCTAGAGACAGGATGGAGGTCAGGCCCCTGCTGCGTCAGGTTCAGGCTGGGTCTAGAGACAGGATGGAGGTCAGGCCCCTGCTGCGTCAGGTTCAGGCTGGGTCTCAGGATGGAGGTCAGACCCCTGCTGCGTCAGGTTCAGGCTGGGTCTAGAGACAGGATGGAGGTCAGGCCCCTGCTGCGTCAGGTTCAGGCTGGGTCTAGAGACAGGATGGAGGTCAGGCCCCTGCTGCGTCAGGTTCAGGCTGGGTCTAGAGACAGGATGGAGGTCAGGCCCCTGCTGCGTCAGGTTCAGGCTGGGTCTAGAGAGAGGATGCTCAGGCCCCTGCTGCGTCAGGTTCAGGCTGGGTCTAGAGACAGGATGGAGGTCAGGCCCCTGCTGCGTCAGGTTCAGGCTGGGTCTAGAGACAGGATGGAGGTCAGGCCCCTGCTGCGTCAGGTTCAGGCTGGGTCTAGAGACAGGATGGAGGTCAGGCCCCTGCTGCGTCAGGTTCAGGCTGGGTCTGGAGACAGGATGGAGGTCAGGCCCTCAGGTTCAGGCTGGGTCTAGAGACAGGATGGAGGTCAGGCCCCTGCTGCGTCAGGTTCAGGCTGGGTCTAGAGACAGGATGGAGGTCAGACCCCTGCTGCGTCAGGTTCAGGCTGGGTCTAGAGAGAGGATGGAGGTCAGGCCCCTGCTGCGTCAGGTTCAGGCTGGGTCTAGAGACAGGATGGAGGTCAGGCCCCTGCTGCGTCAGGTTCAGGCTGGGTCTAGAGACAGGATGGAGGTCAGGCCCCTGCTGTGTCAGGTTCAGGCTGGTTCTAGAGACAGGATGGAGGTCAGGCCCCTGCTGCGTCAGGTTCAGGCTGGGTCTAGAGACAGGATGGAGGTCAGGCCCCTGCTGCGTCAGGTTCAGGCTGGGTCTAGAGACAGGATGGAGGTCAGACCCTGCTGCGTCAGGTTCAGGCTGGGTCTAGAGAGAGGATGCTCAGGCCCCTGCTGCGTCAGGTTCAGGCTGGGTCTAGAGACAGGATGGAGGTCAGGCCCCAGCTGCGTCAGGTTCAGGCTGGGTCTAGAGAGAGGATGCTCAGGCCCCTGCTGTGTCAGGTTCAGGCTGGTTCTAGAGACAGGATGGAGGTCAGGCCCCTGCTGCGTCAGGTTCAGGCTGGGTCTAGAGACAGGATGGAGGTCAGGCCCCTGCTGCGTCAGGTTCAGGCTGGGTCTAGAGACAGGATGGAGGTCAGGCCCCTGCTGCGTCAGGTTCAGGCTGGGTCTAGAGACAGGATGGAGGTCAGGCCCCTGGGTCAGGTTCAGGCTGGGTCTGGAGACAGGATGGAGGTCAGACCCCTGCTGCGTCAGGTTCAGGCTGGGTCTAGAGACAGGATGGAGGTCAGGCCCCTGCTGCGTCAGGTTCAGGCTGGGTCTAGAGACAGGATGGAGGTCAGACCCCTGCTGCGTCAGGTTCAGGCTGGGTCTAGAGACAGGATGGATGCTCAGGCCCCTGCTGCGTCAGGTTCAGGCTGGGTCTAGAGACAGGATGGAGGTCAGGCCCCAGCTGCGTCAGGTTCAGGCTGGGTCTAGAGACAGGATGCTCAGGCCCCTGCTGTGTCAGGTTCAGGCTGGGTCTAGAGACAGGATGGAGGTCAGGCCCCTGCTGCGTCAGGTTCAGGCTGGGTCTAGAGACAGGATGGAGGTCAGGCCCCTGCTGCGTCAGGTTCAGGCTGGGTCTAGAGACAGGATGGAGGTCAGGCCCCTGCTGCGTCAGGTCAGGCTGGGTCTGGAGACAGGATGGAGGTCAGACCCCTGCTGCGTCAGGTTCAGGCTGGGTCTAGAGACAGGATGGAGGTCAGGCCCCTGCTGCGTCAGGTTCAGGCTGGGTCTAGAGACAGGATGGAGGTCAGGCCCCTGCTGCGTCAGGTTCAGGCTGGGTCTAGAGACAGGATGGAGGTCAGGCCCCTGCTGCGTCAGGTTCAGGCTGGGTCTAGAGACAGGATGGAGGTCAGGCCCCTGCTGCGTCAGGTTCAGGCTGGGTCTAGAGACAGGATGGAGGTCAGGCCCCTGCTGCGTCAGGTTCAGGCTGGGTCTAGAGACAGGATGGAGGTCAGGCCCCTGCTGCGTCAGGTTCAGGCTGGGTCTAGAGACAGGATGGAGGTCAGACCCCTGCTGCGTCAGGTTCAGGCTGGGTCTAGAGAGAGGATGCTCAGGCCCCTGCTGCGTCAGGTTCAGGCTGGGTCTAGAGACAGGATGGAGGTCAGGCCCCTGCTGCGTCAGGTTCAGGCTGGGTCTAGAGACAGGATGGAGGTCAGGCCCCTGCTGCGTCAGGTTCAGGCTGGGTCTAGAGACAGGATGGAGGTCAGGCCCCTGCTGCGTCAGGTTCAGGCTGGGTCTAGAGACAGGATGGAGGTCAGGCCCCTGCTGCGTCAGGTTCAGGCTGGGTCTAGAGACAGGATGGAGGTCAGGCCCCTGCTGCGTCAGGTTCAGGCTGGGTCTAGAGACAGGATGGAGGTCAGGCCCCTGCTGCGTCAGGTTCAGGCTGGGTCTGGAGACAGGATGGAGGTCAGGCCCCTGCTGCGTCAGGTTCAGGCTGGGTCTAGAGACAGGATGGAGGTCAGGCCCCTGCTGCGTCAGGTTCAGGCTGGGTCTAGAGACAGGATGGAGGTCAGACCCCTGCTGCGTCAGGTTCAGGCTGGGTCTAGAGACAGGATGGAGGTCAGACCCCTGCTGCGTCAGGTTCAGGCTGGGTCTAGAGAGAGGATGCTCAGGCCCCTGCTGCGTCAGGTTCAGGCTGGGTATAGAGACAGGATGGAGGTCAGGCCCCAGCTGCGTCAGGTTCAGGCTGGGTCTAGAGAGAGGATGCTCAGGCCCCTGCTGTGTCAGGTTCAGGCTGGTTCTAGAGACAGGATGGAGGTCAGGCCCCTGCTGCGTCAGGTTCAGGCTGGGTCTAGAGACAGGATGGAGGTCAGGCCCCTGCTGCGTCAGGTTCAGGCTGGGTCTAGAGACAGGATGGAGGTCAGGCCCCTGCTGCGTCAGGTTCAGGCTGGGTCTAGAGACAGGATGGAGGTCAGGCCCCTGCTGCGTCAGGTTCAGGCTGGGTCTAGAGACAGGATGGAGGTCAGGCCCCTGCTGCGTCAGGTTCAGGCTGGGTCTAGAGACAGGATGGAGGTCAGGCCCCTGCTGCGTCAGGTTCAGGCTGGGTCTAGAGACAGGATGGAGGTCAGGCCCCTGCTGCGTCAGGTTCAGGCTGGGTCTAGAGACAGGATGGAGGTCAGGCCCCTGCTGCGTCAGCTTCAGGCTGGGTCTAGAGACAGAATGGAGGTCAGGCCCCTGCTGCGTCAGGTTCAGGCTGGGTCTAGAGACAGGATGGAGGTCAGACCCCTGCTGCGTCAGGTTCAGGCTGGGTCTAGAGAGAGGATGCTCAGGCCCCTGCTGCGTCAGGTTCAGGCTGGGTATAGAGACAGGATGGAGGTCAGGCTCAGCTGCGTCAGGTTCAGGCTGGGTCTAGAGAGAGGATGCTCAGGCCCCTGCTGTGTCAGGTTCAGGCTGGTTCTAGAGACAGGATGGAGGTCAGGCCCCTGCTGCGTCAGGTTCAGGCTGGGTCTAGAGACAGGATGGAGGTCAGGCCCCTGCTGCGTCAGGTCAGGCTGGGTCTGGAGACAGGATGGAGGTCAGACCCCTGCTGCGTCAGGTTCAGGCTGGGTCTAGAGACAGGATGGAGGTCAGGCCCCTGCTGCGTCAGGTTCAGGCTGGGTCTAGAGACAGGATGGAGGTCAGGCCCCTGCTGCGTCAGGTTCAGGCTGGGTCTAGAGACAGGATGGAGGTCAGGCCCCTGCTGCGTCAGGTTCAGGCTGGGTCTAGAGACAGGATGGAGGTCAGGCCCCTGCTGCGTCAGGTTCAGGCTGGGTCTAGAGACAGGATGGAGGTCAGGCCCCTGCTGCGTCAGGTTCAGGCTGGGTCTAGAGACAGGATGGAGGTCAGACCCCTGCTGCATCAGGTTCAGGCTGGGTCTAGAGACAGGATGGAGGTCAGACCCCTGCTGCGTCAGGTTCAGGCTGGGTCTAGAGAGAGGATGCTCAGGCCCCTGCTGCGTCAGGTTCAGGCTGGGTATAGAGACAGGATGGAGGTCAGGCCCCAGCTGCGTCAGGTTCAGGCTGGGTCTAGAGAGAGGATGCTCAGGCCCCTGCTGTGTCAGGTTCAGGCTGGTTCTAGAGACAGGATGGAGGTCAGGCCCCTGCTGCGTCAGGTTCAGGCTGGGTCTAGAGACAGGATGGAGGTCAGGCCCCTGCTGCGTCAGGTTCAGGCTGGGTCTAGAGACAGGATGGAGGTCAGGCCCCTGCTGCGTCAGGTTCAGGCTGGGTCTAGAGACAGGATGGAGGTCAGGCCCCTGCTGCGTCAGGTTCAGGCTGGGTCTAGAGAGGATGGATGCTCAGGCCCCTGCTGCGTCAGGTTCAGGCTGGGTATAGAGACAGGATGGAGGTCAGGCCCCTGCTGCGTCAGGTTCAGGCTGGGTCTAGAGACAGGATGGAGGTCAGGCCCCTGCTGCGTCAGGTTCAGGCTGGGTCTAGAGACAGGATGGAGGTCAGGCCCCTGCTGCGTCAGGTTCAGGCTGGGTCTAGAGACAGGATGGAGGTCAGGCCCCTGCTGCGTCAGGTTCAGGCTGGGTCTAGAGACAGGATGGAGGTCAGGCCCCTGCTGCGTCAGGTTCAGGCTGGGTCTAGAGACAGGATGGAGGTCAGGCCCCTGCTGCGTCAGGTTCAGGCTGGGTCTAGAGACAGGATGGAGGTCAGGCCCCTGCTGCGTCAGGTTCAGGCTGGGTCTAGAGACAGGATGGAGGTCAGGCCCCTGCTGCGTCAGGTTCAGGCTGGGTCTAGAGACAGGATGGAGGTCAGACCCCTGCTGCGTCAGGTTCAGGCTGGGTCTAGAGACAGGATGGAGGTCAGGCCCCTGCTGCGTCAGGTTCAGGCTGGGTCTAGAGACAGGATGGAGGTCAGGCCCCTGCTGCGTCAGGTTCAGGCTGGGTCTAGAGACAGGATGGAGGTCAGGCCCTGCTCCATCAGGTTCAGGCTGGGTCTAGAGACAGGATGGAGGTCAGACCCTGCTGCGTCAGGTTCAGGCTGGGTCTAGAGAGATGGATGCTCAGGCCCCTGCTGCGTCAGGTTCAGGCTGGGTATAGAGACAGGATGGAGGTCAGGCCCCAGCTGCGTCAGGTTCAGGCTGGGTCTAGAGAGAGGATGCTCAGGCCCCTGCTGTGTCAGGTTCAGGCTGGTTCTAGAGACAGGATGGAGGTCAGGCCCCTGCTGCGTCAGGTTCAGGCTGGGTCTAGAGACAGGATGGAGGTCAGGCCCCTGCTGCGTCAGGTTCAGGCTGGGTCTAGAGACAGGATGGAGGTCAGGCCCCTGCTGCGTCAGGTTCAGGCTGGGTCTAGAGACAGGATGGAGGTCAGGCCCCTGCTGCGTCAGGTTCAGGCTGGGTCTAGAGACAGGATGGAGGTCAGGCCCCTGCTGCGTCAGGTTCAGGCTGGGTCTAGAGACAGGATGGAGGTCAGGCCCCTGCTGCGTCAGGTTCAGGCTGGGTCTAGAGACAGGATGGAGGTCAGGCCCCTGCTGCGTCAGGTTCAGGCTGGGTCTAGAGACAGGATGGAGGTCAGGCCCCTGCTGCGTCAGGTTCAGGCTGGGTCTAGAGGTCTCAGGCCCCTGCTGCGTCAGGTTCAGGCTGGGTATAGAGACAGGATGGAGGTCAGGCTCAGCTGCGTCAGGTTCAGGCTGGGTCTAGAGAGAGGATGCTCAGGCCCCTGCTGTGTCAGGTTCAGGCTGGTTCTAGAGACAGGATGGAGGTCAGGCCCCTGCTGCGTCAGGTTCAGGCTGGGTCTAGAGACAGGATGGAGGTCAGGCCCCTGCTGCGTCAGGTCAGGCTGGGTCTGGAGACAGGATGGAGGTCAGACCCCTGCTGCGTCAGGTTCAGGCTGGGTCTAGAGACAGGATGGAGGTCAGGCCCCTGCTGCGTCAGGTTCAGGCTGGGTCTAGAGACAGGATGGAGGTCAGGCCCCTGCTGCGTCAGGTTCAGGCTGGGTCTAGAGACAGGATGGAGGTCAGGCCCCTGCTGCGTCAGGTTCAGGCTGGGTCTAGAGACAGGATGGAGGTCAGGCCCCTGCTGCGTCAGGTTCAGGCTGGGTCTAGAGACAGGATGGAGGTCAGGCCCCTGCTGCGTCAGGTTCAGGCTGGGTCTAGAGACAGGATGGAGGTCAGGCCCCTGCTGCGTCAGGTTCAGGCTGGGTCTAGAGACAGGATGGAGGTCAGGCCCCTGCTGCGTCAGGTTCAGGCTGGGTCTAGAGACAGGATGGAGGTCAGGCCCCTGCTGCGTCAGGTTCAGGCTGGGTCTAGAGACAGGATGGAGGTCAGGCCCCTGCGTCAGGTTCAGGCTGGGTCTAGAGACAGGATGGAGGTCAGGCCCCTGCTGCGTCAGGTTCAGGCTGGGTCTAGAGACAGGATGGAGGTCAGGCCCCTGCTGCGTCAGGTTCAGGCTGGGTCTAGAGACAGGATGGAGGTCAGGCCCCTGCTGCGTCAGGTTCAGGCTGGGTCTAGAGACAGGATGGAGGTCAGGCCCCTGCTGCGTCAGGTTCAGGCTGGGTCTAGAGACAGGATGGAGGTCAGGCCCCTGCTGCGTCAGGTTCAGGCTGGGTCTAGAGACAGGATGGAGGTCAGGCCCCTGCTGCGTCAGGTTCAGGCTGGGTCTAGAGACAGGATGGAGGTCAGGCCCCTGCTGCGTCAGGTTCAGGCTGGGTCTAGAGACAGGATGGAGGTCAGACCCCTGCTGCGTCAGGTTCAGGCTGGGTCTAGAGACAGGATGGAGGTCAGGCCCCTGCTGCGTCAGGTTCAGGCTGGGTCTAGAGACAGGATGGAGGTCAGACCCCTGCTGCGTCAGGTTCAGGCTGGGTCTAGAGAGAGGATGCTCAGGCCCCTGCTGCGTCAGGTTCAGGCTGGGTATAGAGACAGGATGGAGGTCAGGCTCAGCTCAGCCAGGTTCAGGCTGGGTCTAGAGAGAGGATGCTGCTGCTGTGTCAGGTTCAGGCTGGTTCTAGAGACAGGATGGAGGTCAGGCCCCTGCTGCGTCAGGTTCAGGCTGGGTCTCAGGATGGAGGTCAGGCCCCTGCTGCGTCAGGTTCAGGCTGGGTCTGGAGACAGGATGGAGGTCAGGCCCCTGCTGCGTCAGGTTCAGGCTGGGTCTAGAGACAGGATGGAGGTCAGGCCCTGCTGCGTCAGGTTCAGGCTGGGTCTAGAGACAGGATGGAGGTCAGGCCCCTGCTGCGTCAGGTTCAGGCTGGGTCTAGAGACAGGATGGAGGTCAGGCCCCTGCTGCGTCAGGTTCAGGCTGGGTCTAGAGACAGGATGGAGGTCAGGCCCCTGCTGCGTCAGGTTCAGGCTGGGTCTAGAGACAGGATGGAGGTCAGACCCCTGCTGCATCAGGTTCAGGCTGGGTCTAGAGACAGGATGGAGGTCAGACCCCTGCTGCGTCAGGTTCAGGCTGGGTCTAGAGAGAGGATGCTCAGGCCCCTGCTGCGTCAGGTTCAGGCTGGGTATAGAGACAGGATGGAGGTCAGGCCCCAGCTGCGTCAGGTTCAGGCTGGGTCTAGAGAGGGATGCTCAGGCCCCTGCTGTGTCAGGTTCAGGCTGGTTCTAGAGACAGGATGGAGGTCAGGCCCCTGCTGCGTCAGGTTCAGGCTGGGTCTAGAGACAGGATGGAGGTCAGGCCCCTGCTGCGTCAGGTTCAGGCTGGGTCTAGAGACAGGATGGAGGTCAGGCCCCTGCTGCGTCAGGTTCAGGCTGGGTCTAGAGACAGGATGGAGGTCAGGCCCCTGCTGCGTCAGGTTCAGGCTGGGTCTAGAGAGAGGATGCTCAGGCCCCTGCTGCGTCAGGTTCAGGCTGGGTATAGAGACAGGATGGAGGTCAGGCCCCAGCTGCGTCAGGTTCAGGCTGGGTCTAGAGAGAGGATGCTCAGGCCCCTGCTGTGTCAGGTTCAGGCTGGTTCTAGAGACAGGATGGAGGTCAGGCCCCTGCTGCGTCAGGTTCAGGCTGGGTCTAGAGACAGGATGGAGGTCAGGCCCCTGCTGCGTCAGGTTCAGGCTGGGTCTAGAGACAGGATGGAGGTCAGGCCCCTGCTGCGTCAGGTTCAGGCTGGGTCTAGAGACAGGATGGAGGTCAGGCCCCTGCTGCGTCAGGTTCAGGCTGGGTCTAGAGACAGGATGGAGGTCAGGCCCCTGCTGCGTCAGGTTCAGGCTGGGTCTGGAGACAGGATGGAGGTCAGACCCCTGCTGCGTCAGGTTCAGGCTGGGTCTAGAGACAGGATGGAGGTCAGGCCCCTGCTGCGTCAGGTTCAGGCTGGGTCTAGAGACAGGATGGAGGTCAGGCCCCTGCTGCGTCAGGTTCAGGCTGGGTCTAGAGACAGGATGGAGGTCAGGCCCCTGCGTCAGGTTCAGGCTGGGTCTAGAGACAGGATGGAGGTCAGGCTGGCTGGGTCTAGAGACAGGATGGAGGTCAGGCCCCTGCTGCGTCAGGTTCAGGCTGGGTCTAGAGACAGGATGGAGGTCAGACCCCTGCTCGTCAGGTTCAGGCTGGGTCTAGAGACAGGATGGAGGTCAGACCCCTGCTGCGTCAGGTTCAGGCTGGGTCTAGAGACAGGATGCTCAGGCCCCTGCTGCGTCAGGTTCAGGCTGGGTATAGAGACAGGATGGAGGTCAGGCCCCAGCTGCGTCAGGTTCAGGCTGGGTCTAGAGAGAGGATACTCAGGCCCCTGCTGTGTCAGGTTCAGGCTGGTTCTAGAGACAGGATGGAGGTCAGGCCCCTGCTGCGTCAGGTTCAGGCTGGGTCTAGAGACAGGATGGAGGTCAGGCCCCTGCTGCGTCAGGTTCAGGCTGGGTCTAGAGACAGGATGGAGGTCAGGCCCCTGCTGCGTCAGGTTCAGGCTGGGTCTAGAGACAGGATGGAGGTCAGGCCCCTGCTGCGTCAGGTTCAGGCTGGGTCTAGAGACAGGATGGAGGTCAGACCCCTGCTGCGTCAGGTTCAGGCTGGGTCTGCTCAGGCCCCTGCTCGTCAGGTTCAGGCTGGGTCTAGAGACAGGATGGAGGTCAGGCCCCAGCTGCTTCAGGCTGGGTCAGGTGCTCAGGCCCCTGCTGTGTCAGGTTCAGGCTGGTTCTAGAGACAGGATGGAGGTCAGGCCCCTGCTGCGTCAGGTTCAGGCTGGGTCTAGAGACAGGATGGAGGTCAGGCCCCTGCTGCGTCAGGTTCAGGCTGGGTCTAGAGACAGGATGGAGGTCAGGCCCCTGCTGCGTCAGGTTCAGGCTGGGTCTAGAGACAGGATGGAGGTCAGGCCCCTGCTGCGTCAGGTTCAGGCTGGGTCTAGAGAGGATGGATGCTCAGGCCCCTGCTGCGTCAGGTTCAGGCTGGGTCTAGAGACAGGATGGAGGTCAGGCCCCTGCTGCGTCAGGTTCAGGCTGGGTCTAGAGAGAGGATGCAGGCCCCTGCTGTGTCAGGTTCAGGCTGGTTCTAGAGACAGGATGGAGGTCAGGCCCCTGCTGCGTCAGGTTCAGGCTGGGTCTAGAGACAGGATGGAGGTCAGGCCCCTGCTGCGTCAGGTTCAGGCTGGGTCTAGAGACAGGATGGAGGTCAGGCCCCTGCTGCGTCAGGTTCAGTCAGGTTCAGGCTGCTGGTCAGGTTCAGGCTGGGTCTAGAGACAGGATGGAGGTCAGGCCCCTGCTGCGTCAGGTTCAGGCTGGGTCTGGAGACAGGATGGAGGTCAGACCCCTGCTGCGTCAGGTTCAGGCTGGGTCTAGAGACAGGATGGAGGTCAGGCCCCTGCTGCTTCAGGCTGGGTCTAGGTGGAGGTCAGGCTGGGGTTCAGGCTGGGTCTAGAGACAGGATGGAGGTCAGGCCCCTGCTGCGTCAGGTTCAGGCTGGGTCTAGAGACAGGATGGAGGTCAGGCCCCTGCTGCGTCAGGTTCAGGCTGGGTCTAGAGACAGGATGGAGGTCAGGCCCCTGCTGGTCCAGGCTGGGTCTAGAGACAGGATGGAGGTCAGGCTCCATCAGGTTCAGGCTGGGTCTAGAGACAGGATGGAGGTCAGACCCCTGCTGCGTCAGGTTCAGGCTGGGTCTAGAGACAGGATGGAGGTCAGGCCCCTGCTGCGTCAGGTTCAGGCTGGGTATAGAGACAGGATGGAGGTCAGGCCCCAGCTGCGTCAGGTTCAGGCTGGGTCTAGAGAGAGGATGGAGGTCAGGCCCCTGCTGTGTCAGGTTCAGGCTGGTTCTAGAGACAGGATGGAGGTCAGGCCCCTGCTGCGTCAGGTTCAGGCTGGGTCTAGAGACAGGATGGAGGTCAGGCCCCTGCTGCGTCAGGTTCAGGCTGGGTCTAGAGACAGGATGGAGGTCAGGCCCCTGCTGCGTCAGGTTCAGGCTGGGTCTAGAGACAGGATGGAGGTCAGGCCCCTGCTGCGTCAGGTTCAGGCTGGGTCTAGAGACAGGATGGAGGTCAGGCCCCTGCTGCGTCAGGTTCAGGCTGGGTCTAGAGACAGGATGGAGGTCAGGCCCCTGCTGCGTCAGGTTCAGGCTGGGTCTGGAGACAGGATGGAGGTCAGACCCCTGCTGCGTCAGGTTCAGGCTGGGTCTAGAGACAGGATGGAGGTCAGGCCCCTGCTGCGTCAGGTTCAGGCTGGGTCTAGAGACAGGATGGAGGTCAGACCCCTGCTGCGTCAGGTTCAGGCTGGGTCTAGAGACAGGATGGAGGTCAGACCCCTGCTGCGTCAGGTTCAGGCTGGGTCTAGAGAGAGGATGCTCAGGCCCCTGCTGCGTCAGGTTCAGGCTGGGTATAGAGACAGGATGGAGGTCAGGCCCCAGCTGCGTCAGGTTCAGGCTGGGTCTAGAGAGAGGATGCTCAGGCCCCTGCTGTGTCAGGTTCAGGCTGGTTCTAGAGACAGGATGGAGGTCAGGCCCCTGCTGCGTCAGGTTCAGGCTGGGTCTAGGAGACAGGATGGAGGTCAGGCCCCTGCTGCGTCAGGTTCAGGCTGGGTCTAGAGACAGGATGGAGGTCAGGCCCCTGCTGCGTCAGGTTCAGGCTGGGTCTAGAGAGAGGATGCTCAGGCCCCTGCTGCGTCAGGTTCAGGCTGGGTATAGAGACAGGATGGAGGTCAGGCCCCAGCTGCGTCAGGTTCAGGCTGGGTCTAGAGAGAGGATGCTCAGGCCCCTGCGTGTCAGGTTCAGGCTGGTTCTAGAGACAGGATGGAGGTCAGGCCCCTGCTGCGTCAGGTTCAGGCTGGGTCTAGAGACAGGATGGAGGTCAGGCCCCTGCTGCGTCAGGTTCAGGCTGGGTCTAGAGACAGGATGGAGGTCAGGCCCCTGCTGCGTCAGGTTCAGGCTGGGTCTAGAGACAGGATGGAGGTCAGGCCCCTGCTGCGTCAGGTTCAGGCTGGGTCTAGAGACAGGATGGAGGTCAGGCCCCTGCTGCGTCAGGTCAGGCTGGGTCTGGAGACAGGATGGAGGTCAGACCCCTGCTGCGTCAGGTTCAGGCTGGGTCTAGAGACAGGATGGAGGTCAGGCCCCTGCTGCGTCAGGTTCAGGCTGGGTCTAGAGACAGGATGGAGGTCAGGCCCCTGCTGCGTCAGGTTCAGGCTGGGTCTAGAGACAGGATGGAGGTCAGACCCCTGCTGCGTCAGGTTCAGGCTGGGTCTAGAGACAGGATGGAGGTCAGGCCCCTGCTGCGTCAGGTTCAGGCTGGGTCTAGAGACAGGATGGAGGTCAGGCCCCTGCTGCGTCAGGTTCAGGCTGGGTCTAGAGACAGGATGGAGGTCAGACCCCTGCTGCATCAGGTTCAGGCTGGGTCTAGAGACAGGATGGAGGTCAGACCCCTGCTGCGTCAGGTTCAGGCTGGGTCTAGAGAGAGGATGGAGGTCAGGCCCCTGCTGCGTCAGGTTCAGGCTGGGTATAGAGACAGGATGGAGGTCCCCCAGCTGCGTCAGGTTCAGGCTGGGTCTGGAGGTCAGGCCCCAGCTGCGTCAGGTTCAGGCTGGGTCTAGAGAGAGGATGCTCAGGCCCCTGCTGTGTCAGGTTCAGGCTGGTTCTAGAGACAGGATGGAGGTCAGGCCCCTGCTGCGTCAGGTTCAGGCTGGGTCTAGAGACAGGATGGAGGTCAGGCCCCTGCTGCGTCAGGTTCAGGCTGGGTCTAGAGACAGGATGGAGGTCAGGCCCCTGCTGCGTCAGGTTCAGGCTGGGTCTAGAGACAGGATGGAGGTCAGGCCCCTGCTGCGTCAGGTTCAGGCTGGGTCTAGAGACAGGATGGAGGTCAGGCCCCTGCTGCGTCAGGTTCAGGCTGGGTCTAGAGACAGGATGGAGGTCAGGCCCCTGCTGCGTCAGGTTCAGGCTGGGTCTGAGACAGGATGGAGGTCAGGCCCCTGCTGCGTCAGGTTCAGGCTGGGTCTAGAGACAGGATGGAGGTCAGGATGGCTGGGTCTAGAGACAGGATGGAGGTCAGGCCCCTGCTGCGTCAGGTTCAGGCTGGGTCTAGAGACAGGATGGAGGTCAGGCCCCTGCTGCGTCAGGTTCAGGCTGGGTCTAGAGACAGGATGGAGGTCAGGCCCCTGCTGCGTCAGGTTCAGGCTGGGTCTAGAGAGAGGATGGAGGTCAGGCCCCTGCTGTGTCAGGTTCAGGCTGGGTCTAGAGACAGGATGGAGGTCAGGCCCCTGCTGCGTCAGGTTCAGGCTGGGTCTAGAGACAGGATGGAGGTCAGGCCCTGCTGCGTCAGGTTCAGGCTGGGTCTAGAGACAGGATGGAGGTCAGGCCCCTGCTGCGTCAGGTTCAGGCTGGGTCTAGAGACAGGATGGAGGTCAGGCCCCTGCTGCGTCAGGTTCAGGCTGGGTCTAGAGACAGGATGGAGGTCAGGCCCCTGCTGCGTCAGGTTCAGGCTGGGTCTAGAGAGATGGATGCAGGCCCCTGCTGCGTCAGGTTCAGGCTGGGTCTAGAGACAGGATGGAGGTCAGGCCCCAGCTGCGTTCAGGTTCAGGCTGGGTCTGGAGACAGGATGGAGGTCAGGCCCCTGCTGCGTCAGGTTCAGGCTGGGTCTAGAGACAGGATGGAGGTCAGGCCCCTGCTGCGTCAGGTTCAGGCTGGGTCTAGAGACAGGATGGAGGTCAGGCCCCTGCTGCGTCAGGTTCAGGCTGGGTCTAGAGACAGGATGGAGGTCAGGCCCCTGCTGCGTCAGGTTCAGGCTGGGTCTAGAGACAGGATGGAGGTCAGGCCCCTGCTGCGTCAGGTTCAGGCTGGGTCTGGAGACAGGATGGAGGTCAGGCCCCTGCTGCGTCAGGTTCAGGCTGGGTCTAGAGACAGGATGGAGGTCAGGCCCCTGCTGCGTCAGGTTCAGGCTGGGTCTAGAGACAGGATGGAGGTCAGGCCCCCCTGCTGCGTCAGGTTCAGGCTGGGTCTAGAGACAGGATGGAGGTCAGGCCCCTGCTGCGTCAGGTTCAGGCTGGGTCTAGAGACAGGATGGAGGTCAGGCCCCTGCTGCGTCAGGTTCAGGCTGGGTCTAGAGACAGGATGGAGGTCAGGCCCCTGCTGCGTCAGGTTCAGGCTTCAGGACTGATGGAGGTCTGCTGCGTCAGGTTCAGGCTGGGTCTAGGATGGAGGTCAGGCCCCTGCTGCGTCAGGTTCAGGCTGGGTCTGAGACAGGATGGAGGTCAGGCCCCTGCTGCGTCAGGTTCAGGCTGGGTCTAGAGACAGGATGGAGGTCAGGCCCCTGCTGCGTCAGGTTCAGGCTGGGTCTAGAGACAGGATGGAGGTCAGGCCCCTGCTGCGTCAGGTTCAGGCTGGGTCTAGAGACAGGATGGAGGTCAGGCCCCTGCTGCGTCAGGTTCAGGCTGGGTCTAGAGAGAGGATGGAGGTCAGGCCCCTGCTGCGTCAGGTTCAGGCTGGGTCTAGAGACAGGATGGAGGTCAGGCCCCAGCTGCGTCAGGTTCAGGCTGGGTCTAGAGAGACAGGATGGATGCTCAGGCCCCTGCTGTGTCAGGTTCAGGCTGGTTCTAGAGACAGGATGGAGGTCAGGCCCCTGCTGCGTCAGGTTCAGGCTGGGTCTAGAGACAGGATGGAGGTCAGGCCCCTGCTGCGTCAGGTTCAGGCTGGGTCTGGAGACAGGATGGAGGTCAGGCCCCTGCTGCGTCAGGTTCAGGCTGGGTCTAGAGACAGGATGGAGGTCAGGCCCCTGCTGCGTCAGGTTCAGGCTGGGTCTAGAGACAGGATGGAGGTCAGGCCCCTGCTGCGTCAGGTTCAGGCTGGGTCTAGAGACAGGATGGAGGTCAGGCCCCTGCTGCGTCAGGTTCAGGCTGGGTCTAGAGACAGGATGGAGGTCAGGCCCCTGCTGCGTCAGGTTCAGGCTGGGTCTAGAGACAGGATGGAGGTCAGGCCCCTGCTGCGTCAGGTTCAGGCTGGGTCTAGAGACAGGATGGAGGTCAGGCCCCTGCTGCGTCAGGTTCAGGCTGGGTCTAGAGACAGGATGGAGGTCAGACCCCTGCTGCGTCAGGTTCAGGCTGGGTCTAGAGAGAGGATGCTCAGGCCCCTGCTGCGTCAGGTTCAGGCTGGGTCTAGAGACAGGATGGAGGTCAGGCCCCAGCTGCGTCAGGTTCAGGCTGGGTCTAGAGAGGATGGATGCTCAGGCCCCTGCTGTGTCAGGTTCAGGCTGGTTCTAGAGACAGGATGGAGGTCAGGCCCCTGCTGCGTCAGGTTCAGGCTGGGTCTAGAGACAGGATGGAGGTCAGGCCCCTGCTGCGTCAGGTTCAGGCTGGGTCTAGAGACAGGATGGAGGTCAGGCCCCTGCTGCGTCAGGTTCAGGCTGGGTCTAGAGACAGGATGGAGGTCAGGCCCCTGCTGCGTCAGGTTCAGGCTGGGTCTAGAGAGAGGATGCTCAGGCCCCTGCTGCGTCAGGTTCAGGCTGGGTATAGAGACAGGATGGAGGTCAGGCCCCAGCTGCGTCAGGTTCAGGCTGGGTCTAGAGAGAGGATGCTCAGGCCCCTGCTGTGTCAGGTTCAGGCTGGTTCTAGAGACAGGATGGAGGTCAGGCCCCTGCTGCGTCAGGTTCAGGCTGGGTCTAGAGACAGGATGGAGGTCAGGCCCCTGCTGCGTCAGGTTCAGGCTGGGTCTAGAGACAGGATGGAGGTCAGGCCCCTGCTGCGTCAGGTTCAGGCTGGGTCTAGAGACAGGATGGAGGTCAGGCCCCTGCTGCGTCAGGTTCAGGCTGGGTCTAGAGACAGGATGGAGGTCAGGCCCCTGCTGCGTCAGGTTCAGGCTGGGTCTGGAGACAGGATGGAGGTCAGGCCCCTGCTGCGTCAGGTTCAGGCTGGGTCTAGAGACAGGATGGAGGTCAGGCCCCTGCTGCGTCAGGTTCAGGCTGGGTCTAGAGACAGGATGGAGGTCAGGCCCCTGCTGCGTCAGGTTCAGGCTGGGTCTAGAGACAGGATGGAGGTCAGGCCCCTGCTGCGTCAGGTTCAGGCTGGGTCTAGAGACAGGATGGAGGTCAGGCCCCTGCTGCGTCAGGTTCAGGCTGGGTCTAGAGACAGGATGGAGGTCAGGCCCCTGCTCGTCAGGTTCAGGCTGGGTCTAGAGACAGGATGGAGGTCAGACCCCTGCTGCGTCAGGTTCAGGCTGGGTCTAGAGAGAGGATGCTCAGGCCCCTGCTGCGTCAGGTTCAGGCTGGGTATAGAGACAGGATGGAGGTCAGGCCCCTGCTGCGTCAGGTTCAGGCTGGGTCTAGAGAGAGGATGGAGGTCAGGCCCCTGCTGTGTCAGGTTCAGGCTGGTTCTAGAGACAGGATGGAGGTCAGGCCCCTGCTGCGTCAGGTTCAGGCTGGGTCTAGAGACAGGATGGAGGTCAGGCCCCTGCTGCGTCAGGTTCAGGCTGGGTCTAGAGACAGGATGGAGGTCAGGCCCCTGCTGCGTCAGGTTCAGGCTGGGTCTAGAGACAGGATGGAGGTCAGGCCCCTGCTGCGTCAGGTTCAGGCTGGGTCTAGAGACAGGATGGAGGTCAGGCCCCTGCTGCGTCAGGTTCAGGCTGGGTCTAGAGACAGGATGGAGGTCAGGCCCCTGCTGCGTCAGGTTCAGGCTGGGTCTAGAGACAGGATGGAGGTCAGGCCCCTGCTGCGTCAGGTTCAGGCTGGGTCTAGAGACAGGATGGAGGTCAGGCCCTGCTGCGTCAGGTTCAGGCTGGGTCTAGAGACAGGATGGAGGTCAGGCCCCTGCTGCGTCAGGTTCAGGCTGGGTCTAGAGACAGGATGGAGGTCAGACCCCTGCTGCGTCAGGTTCAGGCTGGGTATAGAGAGAGGATGCTCAGGCCCCTGCTGCGTCAGGTTCAGGCTGGGTATAGAGACAGGATGGAGGTCAGGCCCCTGCTGCGTCAGGTTCAGGCTGGGTCTAGAGACAGGATGGAGGTCAGGCCCCTGCTGTGTCAGGTTCAGGCTGGGTCTAGAGACAGGATGGAGGTCAGGCCCCTGCTGCGTCAGGTTCAGGCTGGGTCTAGAGACAGGATGGAGGTTCAGGCTGGGAGGTCAGTCTTCAGGCTGGGTCTAGAGACAGGATGGAGGTCAGGCCCCTGCTGCGTCAGGTTCAGGCTGGGTCTAGAGACAGGATGGAGGTCAGGCCCCTGCTGCGTCAGGTTCAGGCTGGGTCTAGAGACAGGATGGAGGTCAGGCCCCTGCTGCGTCAGGTTCAGGCTGGGTCTAGAGACAGGATGGAGGTCAGGCCCCTGCTGCGTCAGGTTCAGGCTGGGTCTAGAGACAGGATGGAGGTCAGGCCCCTGCTGCGTCAGGTTCAGGCTGGGTCTAGAGACAGGATGCTCAGGCCCCTGCTGTCAGGTTCAGGCTGGGTCTAGAGACAGGATGGAGGTCAGGCCCCTGCTTCAGGTTCAGGCTGGGTCTAGAGAGGGATGGAGGCCCCCTGCTGTGTCAGGTTCAGGCTGGTTCTAGAGACAGGATGGAGGTCAGGCCCCTGCTGCGTCAGGTTCAGGCTGGGTCTAGAGACAGGATGGAGGTCAGGCCCCTGCTGCGTCAGGTTCAGGCTGGGTCTAGAGACAGGATGGAGGTCAGGCCCTGCTGCGTCAGGTTCAGGCTGGGTCTAGAGACAGGATGGAGGTCAGGCCCCTGCTGCGTCAGGTTCAGGCTGGGTCTAGAGAGAGGATGCTCAGGCCCCTGCTGCGTCAGGTTCAGGCTGGGTCTAGAGACAGGATGGAGGTCAGGCCCCAGCTGCGTCAGGTTCAGGCTGGGTCTAGAGAGAGGATGCTCAGGCCCCTGCTGTGTCAGGTTCAGGCTGGTTCTAGAGACAGGATGGAGGTCAGGCCCCTGCTGCGTCAGGTTCAGGCTGGGTCTAGAGACAGGATGGAGGTCAGGCCCCTGCTGCGTCAGGTTCAGGCTGGGTCTAGAGACAGGATGGAGGTCAGGCCCCTGCTGGTCAGGTTCAGGCTGGGTCTAGAGACAGGATGGAGGTCAGGCCCCTGCTGCGTCAGGTTCAGGCTGGGTCTAGAGACAGGATGGAGGTCAGGCCCCTGCTGCGTCAGGTTCAGGCTGGGTCTGGAGACAGGATGGAGGTCAGACCCCTGCTGCGTCAGGTTCAGGCTGGGTCTAGAGACAGGATGGAGGTCAGGCCCCTGCTGCGTCAGGTTCAGGCTGGGTCTAGAGACAGGATGGAGGTCAGGCCCCTGCTGCGTCAGGTTCAGGCTGGGTCTAGAGACAGGATGGAGGTCAGGCCCCTGCTGCGTCAGGTTCAGGCTGGGTCTAGAGACAGGATGGAGGTCAGGCCCCTGCTGCGTCAGGTTCAGGCTGGGTCTAGAGACAGGATGGAGGTCAGGCCCCTGCTGCGTCAGGTTCAGGCTGGGTCTAGAGACAGGATGGAGGTCAGACCCCTGCTCCATCAGGTTCAGGCTGGGTCTAGAGACAGGATGGAGGTCAGACCCCTGCTGCGTCAGGTTCAGGCTGGGTCTAGAGACAGGATGGAGGTCAGGCCCCTGCTGCGTCAGGTTCAGGCTGGGTCTAGAGACAGGATGGAGGTCAGGCCCCTGCTGCGTCAGGTTCAGGCTGGGTCAGAGCTCAGGCCCCTGCTCAGGTTCAGGCTGGTTCTAGAGACAGGATGGAGGTCAGGCCCCTGCTGCGTCAGGTTCAGGCTGGGTCTAGAGACAGGATGGAGGTCAGGCCCCTGCTGCGTCAGGTTCAGGCTGGGTCTAGAGACAGGATGGAGGTCAGGCCCCTGCTGCGTCAGTTCAGGCTGGGTCTAGAGACAGGATGGAGGTCAGGCCCCTGCTGCGTCAGGTTCAGGCTGGGTCTAGAGACAGGATGGAGGTCAGGCCCCTGCTGCGTCAGGTTCAGGCTGGGTCTAGAGACAGGATGGAGGTCAGGCCCCTGCTGCGTCAGGTTCAGGCTGGGTCTGGAGACAGGATGGAGGTCAGACCCCTGCTGCGTCAGGTTCAGGCTGGGTCTAGAGACAGGATGGAGGTCAGGCCCCTGCTGCGTCAGGTTCAGGCTGGGTCTAGAGACAGGATGGAGGTCAGACCCCTGCTGCGTCAGGTTCAGGCTGGGTCTAGAGACAGGATGGAGGTCAGACCCCTGCTGCGTCAGGTTCAGGCTGGGTCTAGAGAGAGGATGCTCAGGCCCCTGCTGCGTCAGGTTCAGGCTGGGTATAGAGACAGGATGGAGGTCAGGCCCCAGCTGCGTCAGGTTCAGGCTGGGTCTAGAGAGAGGATGCTCAGGCCCCTGCTGTGTCAGGTTCAGGCTGGTTCTAGAGACAGGATGGAGGTCAGGCCCCTGCTGCGTCAGGTTCAGGCTGGGTCTAGAGACAGGATGGAGGTCAGGCCCCTGCTGCGTCAGGTTCAGGCTGGGTCTAGAGACAGGATGGAGGTCAGGCCCCTGCTGCGTCAGGTTCAGGCTGGGTCTAGAGACAGGATGGAGGTCAGGCCCCTGCTGCGTCAGGTTCAGGCTGGGTCTAGAGACAGGATGGAGGTCAGGCCCCTGCTGCGTCAGGTTCAGGCTGGGTCTAGAGACAGGATGGAGGTCAGGCCCCTGCTGCGTCAGGTTCAGGCTGGGTCTAGAGACAGGATGGAGGTCAGACCCCTGCTGCGTCAGGTTCAGGCTGGGTCTAGAGAGAGGATGCTCAGGCCCCTGCTGCGTCAGGTTCAGGCTGGGTCTAGAGACAGGATGGAGGTCAGGCCCCTGCTGCGTCAGGTTCAGGCTGGGTCTAGAGACAGGATGGAGGTCAGGCCCCTGCTGCGTCAGGTTCAGGCTGGGTCTAGAGACAGGATGGAGGTCAGGCCCCTGCTGCGTCAGGTTCAGGCTGGGTCTAGAGACAGGATGGAGGTCAGGCCCCTGCTGCGTCAGGTTCAGGCTGGGTCTAGAGACAGGATGGAGGTCAGGCCCCTGCTGTGTCAGGTTCAGGCTGGGTCTAGAGACAGGATGGAGGTCAGGCCCCTGCTGCGTCAGGTTCAGGCTGGGTCTAGAGACAGGATGGAGGTCAGGCCCCTGCTGCGTCAGGTTCAGGCTGGGTCTAGAGACAGGATGGAGGTCAGGCCCCTGCTGCGTCAGGTTCAGGCTGGGTCTAGAGACAGGATGGAGGTCAGGCCCCTGCTGCGTCAGGTTCAGGCTGGGTCTAGAGAGGAGGATGGAGGTCAGGCCCCTGCTGCGTCAGGTTCAGGCTGGGTCTAGAGACAGGATGGAGGTCAGGCCCCTGCTGCGTCAGGTTCAGGCTGGGTCTAGAGACAGGATGGAGGTCAGGCCCCTGCTGCGTCAGGTTCAGGCTGGGTCTAGAGACAGGATGGAGGTCAGGCCCCTGCTGCGTCAGGTTCAGGCTGGGTCTAGAGACAGGATGGAGGTCAGGCCCCTGCTGCGTCAGGTTCAGGCTGGGTCTAGAGACAGGATGGAGGTCAGACCCCTGCTGCGTCAGGTTCAGGCTGGGTCTAGAGACAGGATGGAGGTCAGGCCCCTGCTGCGTCAGGTTCAGGCTGGGTCTAGAGACAGGATGGAGGTCAGGCCCCTGCTCGTCAGGTTCAGGCTGGGTCTAGAGACAGGATGGAGGTCAGGCCCCTGCTGCGTCAGGTTCAGGCTGGGTCTAGAGACAGGATGGAGGTCAGGCCCCTGCTGCGTCAGGTTCAGGCTGGGTCTAGAGACAGGATGGAGGTCAGGCCCCTGCTGCGTCAGGTTCAGGCTGGGTCTAGAGACAGGATGGAGGTCAGACCCCTGCTGCGTCAGGTTCAGGCTGGGTCTAGAGACAGGATGGAGGTCAGGCCCCTGCTGCGTCAGGTTCAGGCTGGGTCTAGAGACAGGATGGAGGTCAGGCCCCTGCTGCGTCAGGTTCAGGCTGGGTCTAGAGACAGGATGGAGGTCAGGCCCCTGCTGCGTCAGGTTCAGGCTGGGTCTAGAGACAGGATGGAGGTCAGGCCCCTGCTGCGTCAGGTTCAGGCTGGGTCTAGAGACAGGATGGAGGTCAGGCCCCTGCTGCGTCAGGTTCAGGCTGGGTCTAGAGACAGGATGGAGGTCAGGCCCCTGCTGTGTCAGGTTCAGGCTGGGTCTAGAGACAGGATGGAGGTCAGGCCCCTGCTGCGTCAGGTTCAGGCTGGGTCTAGAGACAGGATGGAGGTCAGGCCCCTGCTGCGTCAGGTTCAGGCTGGGTCTAGAGACAGGATGGAGGTCAGGCCCCTGCTGCGTCAGGTTCAGGCTGGGTCTAGAGACAGGATGGAGGTCAGGCCCCTGCTGCGTCAGGTTCAGGCTGGGTCTAGAGACAGGATGGAGGTCAGACCCCTGCTGCGTCAGGTTCAGGCTGGGTCTAGAGACAGGATGCAGGCCCCTGCTGCGTCAGGTTCAGGCTGGGTCTAGAGACAGGATGGAGGTCAGGCCCCTGCTGCGTCAGGTTCAGGCTGGGTCTAGAGACAGGATGGAGGTCAGGCCCCTGCTGCGTCAGGTTCAGGCTGGGTCTAGAGACAGGATGGAGGTCAGGCCCCTGCTGCGTCAGGTTCAGGCTGGGTCTAGAGACAGGATGGAGGTCAGGCCCCTGCTGCGTCAGGTTCAGGCTGGGTCTAGAGACAGGATGGAGGTCAGGCCCCTGCTGTGTCAGGTTCAGGCTGGGTCTAGAGACAGGATGGAGGTCAGGCCCCTGCTGCGTCAGGTTCAGGCTGGGTCTAGAGACAGGATGGAGGTCAGGCCCCTGCTGCGTCAGGTTCAGGCTGGGTCTAGAGACAGGATGGAGGTCAGGCCCCTGCTGCGTCAGGTTCAGGCTGGGTCTAGAGACAGGATGGAGGTCAGACCCCTGCTGCGTCAGGTTCAGGCTGGGTCTAGAGACAGGATGGAGGTCAGGCCCCTGCTGCGTCAGGTTCAGGCTGGGTCTAGAGACAGGATGGAGGTCAGGCCCCTGCTGCGTCAGGTTCAGGCTGGGTCTAGAGACAGGATGGAGGTCAGGCCCCTGCTGCGTCAGGTTCAGGCTGGGTCTAGAGACAGGATGGAGGTCAGGCCCCTGCTGCGTCAGGTTCAGGCTGGGTCTAGAGACAGGATGGAGGTCAGGCCCCTGCTGCGTCAGGTTCAGGCTGGGTCTAGAGACAGGATGGAGGTCAGGCCCCTGCTGCGTCAGGTTCAGGCTGGGTCTAGAGACAGGATGGAGGTCAGGCCCCTGCTGCGTCAGGTTCAGGCTGGGTCTAGAGACAGGATGGAGGTCAGACCCCTGCTGCGTCAGGTTCAGGCTGGGTCTAGAGACAGGATGGAGGTCAGGCCCCTGCTGCGTCAGGTTCAGGCTGGGTCTAGAGACAGGATGGAGGTCAGGCCCCTGCTGCGTCAGGTTCAGGCTGGGTCTAGAGACAGGATGGAGGTCAGACCCCTGCTGCGTCAGGTTCAGGCTGGGTCTAGAGACAGGATGGAGGTCAGGCCCCTGCTGCGTCAGGTTCAGGCTGGGTCTAGAGACAGGATGGAGGTCAGGCCCCTGCTGCGTCAGGTTCAGGCTGGGTCTAGAGACAGGATGGAGGTCAGACCCCTGCTGCGTCAGGTTCAGGCTGGGTCTAGAGACAGGATGGAGGTCAGGCCCCTGCTGCGTCAGGTTCAGGCTGGGTCTAGAGACAGGATGGAGGTCAGGCCCCTGCTGCGTCAGGTTCAGGCTGCTAGAGAGAGGATGCTCAGGCCCCTGCTGCGTCAGGTTCAGGCTGGGTCTAGAGACAGGATGGAGGTCAGGCCCCTGCTGCGTCAGGTTCAGGCTGGGTCTAGAGACAGGATGGAGGTCAGGCCCCTGCTGCGTCAGGTTCAGGCTGGGTCTAGAGACAGGATGGAGGTCAGGCCCCTGCTGCGTCAGGTTCAGGCTGGGTCTAGAGACAGGATGGAGGTCAGGCCCCTGCTGCGTCAGGTTCAGGCTGGGTCTAGAGACAGGATGGAGGTCAGGCCCCTGCTGCGTCAGGTCAGGCTGGGTCTGGAGACAGGATGGAGGTCAGACCCCTGCTGCGTCAGGTTCAGGCTGGGTCTAGAGACAGGATGGAGGTCAGGCCCCTGCTGCGTCAGGTTCAGGCTGGGTCTAGAGACAGGATGGAGGTCAGACCCCTGCTGCGTCAGGTTCAGGCTGGGTCTAGAGACAGGATGGAGGTCAGGCCCCTGCTGCGTCAGGTTCAGGCTGGGTCTAGAGACAGGATGGAGGTCAGGCCCCTGCTGCGTCAGGTTCAGGCTGGGTCTAGAGACAGGATGGAGGTCAGGCCCCTGCTGCGTCAGGTTCAGGCTGGGTCTAGAGACAGGATGGAGGTCAGGCCCCTGCTGCGTCAGGTTCAGGCTGGGTCTAGAGACAGGATGGAGGTCAGGCCCCTGCTCGTCAGGTTCAGGCTGGGTCTAGAGACAGGATGGAGGTCAGGCCCCTGCTGCGTCAGGTTCAGGCTGGGTCTAGAGACAGGATGGAGGTCAGGCCCCTGCTGCGTCAGGTTCAGGCTGGGTCTAGAGACAGGATGGAGGTCAGACCCCTGCTGCGTCAGGTTCAGGCTGGGTCTAGAGACAGGATGGAGGTCAGGCCCCTGCTGCGTCAGGTTCAGGCTGGGTCTAGAGACAGGATGGAGGTCAGACCCCTGCTGCGTCAGGTTCAGGCTGGGTCTAGAGACAGGATGGAGGTCAGGCCCCTGCTGCGTCAGGTTCAGGCTGGGTCTAGAGACAGGATGGAGGTCAGGCCCCTGCTGCGGCTGGGTCTAGGTGCTCAGGCCCCTGGCGTCAGGTTCAGGCTGGGTCTAGAGACAGGATGGAGGTCAGGCCCCTGCTGCGTCAGGTTCAGGCTGGGTCTAGAGACAGGATGGAGGTCAGGCCCCTGCTGCGTCAGGTTCAGGCTGGGTCTAGAGACAGGATGGAGGTCAGGCCCCTGCTGCGTCAGGTTCAGGCTGGGTCTAGAGACAGGATGGAGGTCAGACCCCTGCTGCGTCAGGTTCAGGCTGGGTCTAGAGACAGGATGCTCAGGCCCCTGCTGCGTCAGGTTCAGGCTGGGTATAGAGACAGGATGGAGGTCAGGCCCCAGCTGCGTCAGGTTCAGGCTGGGTCTAGAGAGGAGGATGCTCAGGCCCCTGCTGTGTCAGGTTCAGGCTGGGTCTAGAGACAGGATGGAGGTCAGACCCCTGCTGCGTCGGAGTTCAGGCTGTCAGGTTCAGGCTGGGTCTAGAGACAGGATGGAGGTCAGGCCCCTGCTGCGTCAGGTTCAGGCTGGGTCTAGAGACAGGATGGAGGTCAGGCCCCTGCTGCGTCAGGTTCAGGCTGGGTCTAGAGACAGGATGGAGGTCAGGCCCCTGCTGCGTCAGGTTCAGGCTGGGTCTAGAGACAGGATGGAGGTCAGGCCCCTGCTGCGTCAGGTCAGGCTGGGTCTGGAGACAGGATGGAGGTCAGGCCCCTGCTGCGTCAGGTTCAGGCTGGGTCTAGAGACAGGATGGAGGTCAGGCCCCTGCTGCGTCAGGTTCAGGCTGGGTCTAGAGACAGGATGGAGGTCAGGCCCCTGCTGCGTCAGGTTCAGGCTGGGTCTAGAGACAGGATGGAGGTCAGGCCCCTGCTGCGTCAGGTTCAGGCTGGGTCTAGAGACAGGATGGAGGTCAGGCCCCTGCTGCGTCAGGTTCAGGCTGGGTCTAGAGACAGGATGGAGGTCAGGCCCTGCTGCGTCAGGTTCAGGCTGGGTCTAGAGACAGGATGGAGGTCAGACCCCTGCTGCGTCAGGTTCAGGCTGGGTCTAGAGACAGGATGGAGGTCAGGCCCCTGCTGCGTCAGGTTCAGGCTGGGTCTAGAGACAGGATGGAGGTCAGGCCCCTGCTGCGTCAGGTTCAGGCTGGGTCTAGAGACAGGATGGAGGTCAGGCCCCTGCTGCGTCAGGTTCAGGCTGGGTCTAGAGACAGGATGGAGGTCAGGCCCCTGCTGCGTCAGGTTCAGGCTGGGTCTAGAGACAGGATGGAGGTCAGGCCCCTGCTGCGTCAGGTTCAGGCTGGGTCTAGAGACAGGATGGAGGTCAGGCCCCTGCTGCGTCAGGTTCAGGCTGGGTCTAGAGACAGGATGGAGGTCAGGCCCCTGCTGCGTCAGGTTCAGGCTGGGTCTAGAGACAGGATGGAGGTCAGGCCCTGCTGCGTCAGGTTCAGGCTGGGTCTAGAGACAGGATGGAGGTCAGGCCCCTGCTGCGTCAGGTCAGGCTGGGTCTGGAGACAGGATGGAGGTCAGACCCCTGCTGCGTCAGGTTCAGGCTGGGTCTAGAGACAGGATGGAGGTCAGGCCCCTGCTGCGTCAGGCTGGGTCAGGATGGAGGTCAGGCCCCTGCTGCGTCAGGTTCAGGCTGGGTCTAGAGAGGATGGAGGTCAGGCCCCTGCTGTGTCAGGTTCAGGCTGGGTCTAGAGACAGGATGGAGGTCAGGCCCCTGCTGCGTCAGGTTCAGGCTGGGTCTAGAGACAGGATGGATGGTCAGGCCCCTGCTGCGTCAGGTTCAGGCTGGGTCTAGAGACAGGATGGAGGTCAGGCCCCTGCTGCGTCAGGTTCAGGCTGGGTCTAGAGACAGACAGGATGGTCAGGTTCAGGCTGGGTCTAGAGACAGGATGGAGGTCCCCCTGCTGCGTCAGGTTCAGGCTGGGTCTAGAGACAGGATGGAGGTCAGACCCCTGCTGCGTCAGGTTCAGGCTGGGTCTAGGTGCTCAGGCCCCTGCTGGTCAGGTTCAGGCTGGGTATAGAGACAGGATGGAGGTCAGGCCCCAGCTGCGTCAGGTTCAGGCTGGGTCTAGAGACAGGATGCTCAGGCCCCTGCTGTGTCAGGTTCAGGCTGGGTCTGGAGACAGGATGGAGGTCAGGCCCCTGCTGCGTCAGGTTCAGGCTGGGTCTAGAGACAGGATGGAGGTCAGGCCCCTGCTGCGTCAGGTTCAGGCTGGGTCTAGAGACAGGATGGAGGTCAGGCCCCTGCTGCGTCAGGTTCAGGCTGGGTCTAGAGACAGGATGGAGGTCAGGCCCCTGCTGCGTCAGGTTCAGGCTGGGTCTAGAGACAGGATGGAGGTCAGGCCCCTGCTGCGTCAGGTTCAGGCTGGGTCTAGAGACAGGATGGAGGTCAGGCCCCTGCTGCGTCAGGTTCAGGCTGGGTCTAGAGACAGGATGGAGGTCAGACCCCTGCTGCGTCAGGTTCAGGCTGGGTCTAGAGAGAGGATGCTCAGGCCCCTGCTGCGTCAGGTTCAGGCTGGGTATAGAGACAGGATGGAGGTCAGGCCCCAGCTGCGTCAGGTTCAGGCTGGGTCTAGAGACAGGATGGAGGTCAGGCCCCTGCTGTGTCAGGTTCAGGCTGGTTCTAGAGACAGGATGGAGGTCAGGCCCCTGCTGCGTCAGGTTCAGGCTGGGTCTAGAGACAGGATGGAGGTCAGGCCCCTGCTGCGTCAGGTTCAGGCTGGGTCTAGAGACAGGATGGAGGTCAGGCCCCTGCTGCGTCAGGTTCAGGCTGGGTCTAGAGACAGGATGGAGGTCAGACCCCTGCTGCGTCAGGTTCAGGCTGGGTCTAGGTTCAGGCTGGGTCAGGCTGGGTCTGAGACAGGATGGAGGTCAGGCCCCTGCTGCGTCAGGTTCAGGCTGGGTCTGAGACAGGATGGATGCTCAGGCCCCTGCTGTGTCAGGTTCAGGCTGGGTCTAGAGACAGGATGGAGGTCAGGCCCCTGCTGCGTCAGGTTCAGGCTGGGTCTAGAGACAGGATGGAGGTCAGACTCCTGCTGCGTCAGGTTCAGGCTGGGTCTAGAGACAGGATGGAGGTCAGGCCCCTGCTGCGTCAGGTTCAGGCTGGGTCTAGAGACAGGATGGAGGTCAGGCCCCTGCTGCGTCAGGTTCAGGCTGGGTCTAGAGACAGGATGGAGGTCAGGCCCCTGCTGCGTCAGGTTCAGGCTGGGTCTAGAGACAGGATGGAGGTCAGACCCCTGCTGTGTCAGGTTCAGGCTGGGTCTGGAGACAGGATGGAGGTCAGGCCCCTGCTGCGTCAGGTTCAGGCTGGGTCTAGAGACAGGATGGAGGTCAGGCCCCTGCTGCGTCAGGTTCAGGCTGGGTCTAGAGACAGGATGGAGGTCAGGCCCCTGCTGCGTCAGGTTCAGGCTGGGTCTAGAGACAGGATGGAGGTCAGGCCCCTGCTGCGTCAGGTTCAGGCTGGGTCTAGAGACAGGATGGAGGTCAGACCCCTGCTGCGTCAGGTTCAGGCTGGGTCTAGAGACAGGATGGAGGTCAGGCCCCTGCTGCGTCAGGTTCAGGCTGGGTCTAGAGACAGGATGGAGGTCAGGCCCCTGCTGCGTCAGGTTCAGGCTGGAGGTCAGGCCCCAGCTGCGAGGTTCAGGCTGGGTCTAGGATGGAGGTCAGGCCCCTGCTGCGTCAGGTTCAGGCTGGGTCTAGAGACAGGATGGAGGTCAGGCCCCTGCTGCGTCAGGTTCAGGCTGGGTCTAGAGACAGGATGGAGGTCAGGCCCCTGCTGCGTCAGGTTCAGGCTGGGTCTAGAGACAGGATGGAGGTCAGGCCCCTGCTGCGTCAGGTTCAGGCTGGGTCTGGAGACAGGATGGAGGTCAGGCCCCTGCTGCGTCAGGTTCAGGCTGGGTCTAGAGACAGGATGGAGGTCAGGCCCCTGCTGCGTCAGCCAGGCTGGGTCTGAGACAGGATGGAGGTCAGCCCTGCTCGTCAGGTTCAGGCTGGGTCTAGAGACAGGATGGAGGTCAGGCCCCTGCTGCGTCAGGTTCAGGCTGGGTCTAGAGACAGGATGGAGGTCAGGCCCCTGCTGCGTCAGGTTCAGGCTGGGTCTAGAGACAGGATGGAGGTCAGGCCCCTGCTGCGTCAGGTTCAGGCTGGGTCTAGAGACAGGATGGAGGTCAGGCCCCTGCTGCGTCAGGTTCAGGCTGGGTCTAGAGAGAGGATGCTCAGGCCCCTGCTGCGTCAGGTTCAGGCTGGGTCTAGAGACAGGATGGAGGTCAGGCCCCGGCTGCGTCAGGTTCAGGCTGGGTCTAGAGAGGAGGATGCTCAGGCCCCTGCTGTGTCAGGTTCAGGCTGGTTCTAGAGACAGGATGGAGGTCAGGCCCCTGCTGCGTCAGGTTCAGGCTGGGTCTAGAGACAGGATGGAGGTCAGGCCCCTGCTGCGTCAGGTTCAGGCTGGGTCTAGAGACAGGATGGAGGTCAGGCCCCTGCTGCGTCAGGTTCAGGCTGGGTCTAGAGAGACAGGATGGAGGTCAGGCCCCTGCTGCGTCAGGTTCAGGCTGGGTCTAGAGACAGGATGGAGGTCAGGCCCCTGCTGCGTCAGGTTCAGGCTGGGTCTAGAGACAGGATGGAGGTCAGGCCCCTGCTGCGTCAGGTTCAGGCTGGGTCTAGAGACAGGATGGAGGTCAGACCCCTGCTGCGTCAGGTTCAGGCTGGGTCTAGAGACAGGATGGAGGTCAGGCCCCTGCTGCGTCAGGTTCAGGCTGGGTCTAGAGACAGGATGGAGGTCAGGCCCCTGCTGCGTCAGGTTCAGGCTGGGTCTAGAGACAGGATGGAGGTCAGACCCCTGCTGCGTCAGGTTCAGGCTGGGTCTAGAGACAGGATGGAGGTCAGGCCCCTGCTGCGTCAGGTTCAGGCTGGGTCTAGAGACAGGATGGAGGTCAGGCCCCTGCTGCGTCAGGTTCAGGCTGGGTCTAGAGAGAGGATGCTCAGGCCCCTGCTGCGTCAGGTTCAGGCTGGGTCTAGAGACAGGATGGAGGTCAGGCCCTCTGCGTCAGGTTCAGGCTGGGTCTAGAGACAGGATGGAGGTCAGGCCCCTGCTGCGTCAGGTTCAGGCTGGGTCTAGAGACAGGATGGAGGTCAGGCCCCTGCTGCGTCAGGTTCAGGCTGGGTCTAGAGACAGGATGGAGGTCAGGCCCCTGCTGCGTCAGGTTCAGGCTGGGTCTAGAGACAGGATGGAGGTCAGGCCCTGCTGCGTCAGGTTCAGGCTGGGTCTAGAGACAGGATGGAGGTCAGGCCCCTGCTGCGTCAGGTTCAGGCTGGGTCTAGAGACAGGATGGAGGTCAGACCCCTGCTGCGTCAGGTTCAGGCTGGGTCTAGAGACAGGATGGAGGTCAGGCCCCTGCTGCGTCAGGTTCAGGCTGGGTCTAGAGACAGGATGGAGGTCAGGCCCCTGCTGCGTCAGGTTCAGGCTGGGTCTAGAGAGGATGGATGCTCAGGCCCCTGCTGTGTCAGGTTCAGGCTGGGTCTAGAGACAGGATGGAGGTCATGCTGGGTCGAGGTTCAGGCTGGGTCTGGCCTGAGACAGGATGGAGGTCAGGCCCCTGCTGCGTCAGGTTCAGGCTGGGTCTAGAGACAGGATGGAGGTCAGGCCCCTGCTGCGTCAGGTTCAGGCTGGGTCTGAGACAGGATGGAGGCTGTCTAGAGACCCTGCTGAGGTTCAGGCTGGGTCTAGAGACAGGATGGAGGTCAGGCCCCTGCTGCGTCAGGTTCAGGCTGGGTCTAGAGACAGGATGGAGGTCAGGCCCCTGCTGCGTCAGGTTCAGGCTGGGTCTAGAGACAGGATGGAGGTCAGGCCCCTGCTGCGTCAGGTTCAGGCTGGGTCTAGAGACAGGATGGAGGTCAGACCCCTGCTGCGTCAGGTTCAGGCTGGGTCTAGGAGGATGGAGGTCAGGCCCCTGCTGGTCAGGTTCAGGCTGGGTCTAGAGACAGGATGGAGGTCAGGCCCCTGCTGCGTCAGGTTCAGGCTGGGTCTAGAGACAGGATGGAGGTCAGGCCCCTGCTGCGTCAGGTTCAGGCTGGGTCTAGAGACAGGATGGAGGTCAGGCCCCTGCTGCGTCAGGTTCAGGCTGGGTCTAGAGACAGGATGGAGGTCAGGCCCCTGCTGCGTCAGGTTCAGGCTGGGTCTAGAGACAGGATGGAGGTCAGGCCCCTGCTGCGTCAGGTTCAGGCTGGGTCTAGAGACAGGATGGAGGTCAGGCCCCTGCTGCGTCAGGTTCAGGCTGGGTCTAGAGACAGGATGGAGGTCAGGCCCCTGCTGCGTCAGGTTCAGGCTGGGTCTAGAGACAGGATGGAGGTCAGGCCCCTGCTGTGTCAGGTCAGGTTCAGGCTGGGTCTAGAGAGACAGGATGGAGGTCAGGCCCCTGCTGCGTCAGGTTCAGGCTGGGTCTGAGACAGGATGGAGGTCAGACCCCTGCTGCGTCAGGTTCAGGCTGGGTCTAGAGACAGGATGGAGGTCAGGCCCCTGCTGCGTCAGGTTCAGGCTGGGTCTAGAGACAGATGGAGGCTCAGGCCCCTGCTGTGTCAGGTTCAGGCTGGGTCTGGAGACAGGATGGAGGTCAGGCCCCTGCTGCGTCAGGTTCAGGCTGGGTCTAGAGACAGGATGGAGGTCAGGCCCCTGCTGCGTCAGGTTCAGGCTGGGTCTAGAGACAGGATGGAGGTCAGGCCCCTGCTGCGTCAGGTTCAGGCTGGGTCTAGAGACAGGATGGAGGTCAGGCCCCTGCTGCGTCAGGTTCAGGCTGGGTCTAGAGACAGGATGGAGGTCAGGCCCCTGCTGCGTCAGGTTCAGGCTGGGTCTAGAGACAGGATGGAGGTCAGGCCCCTGCTGCGTCAGGTCAGGCTGGGTCTGGAGACAGGATGGAGGTCAGACCCCTGCTGCGTCAGGTTCAGGCTGGGTCTAGAGACAGGATGGAGGTCAGGCCCCTGCTGCGTCAGGTTCAGGCTGGGTCTAGAGACAGGATGGAGGTCAGACCCCTGCTGCGTCAGGTTCAGGCTGGGTCTAGAGACAGGATGGAGGTCAGGCCCCTGCTGCGTCAGGTTCAGGCTGGGTCTAGAGATAGGATGGAGGTCAGACCCCTGCTGTGTCAGGTTCAGGCTGGGTCTAGAGACAGGATGGAGGTCAGGCCCCTGCTGGTTCAGGCTGGGTCAGGTTCAGGCTGGGTCTTCAGGCTGGTTCTAGAGACAGGATGGAGGTCAGACCCCTGCTGTGTCAGGTTCAGGCTGGGTCTAGAGACAGGATGGAGGTCAGGCCCCTGCTGCGTCAGGTTCAGGCTGGGTCTGGAGACAGGATGGAGGTCAGACCCCTGCTGCGTCAGGTTCAGGCTGGGTCTAGAGACAGGATGGAGGTCAGGCCCCTGCTGCGTCAGGTTCAGGCTGGGTCTAGAGAGAGGATGCTCAGGCCCCTGCTGCGTCAGGTTCAGGCTGGGTCTGGAGACAGGATGGAGGTCAGGCCCCTGCTGCGTCAGGTTCAGGCTGGGTCTAGAGACAGGATGGAGGTCAGGCCCCTGCTGCGTCAGGTTCAGGCTGGGTCTGGAGACATGACGGCTTTAACTGGGGTCTCCTGGGGCCCTGGTGGGGCCACCCTGGAAACGCAGTTGTTGCGTATGGTTCTGCAGCATGGGGGACTGTGGGGCCTCTGTCTGGAACCTCCTTCGGAGAGAGAGAGGTTAAGTAAGTGGCATCTCTCCATTTGACACCGTTGATGCCATCAACAGAGTCAAACGGAGAGATGCCATCAACAGAGTCAAACAGAGAGATGCCACCAACAGAGTCAAACAGAGAGATGTCATCAACAGAGTCAAACAGAGAGATGTCATCAACGGAGTCAAACGGAGAGATGCCACCAACGGAGTCAAACAGAGAGATGCCCCCAACGGAGTCAAACGGAGAGATGTCATCAACAGAGTCAAACAGAGAGATGCCCCCAACGGAGTCAAACAGAGAGATGCCACCAACAGAGTCAAACAGAGAGATGTCATCAACAGAGTCAAACAGAGAGATGCCACCAACAGAGTCAAACGGAGAGATGCCATCAACAGAGTCAAACAGAGAGATGTCATCAACAGAGTCAAACAGAGAGATGCCACCAACAGAGTCAAACAGAGAGATGCCCCCAACAGAGTCAAACAGAGAGATGCCATCAACAGAGTCACACGGAGAGATGCCATCAACGGAGTCAAACAGAGAGATGCCCCCAACGGAGTCAAACAGAGAGATGCCACCAACAGAGTCAAACAGAGAGATGTCATCAACAGAGTCAAACAGAGAGATGCCACCAACAGAGTCAAAGAGAGAGATGCCCCCAACAGAGTCAAAGAGAGAGATGCCACCAACAGAGTCAAACAGAGAGATGCCACCAACAGAGTCTAACAAGGAGATTCCCCCAACAGAGTCAAACAGAGAGATGCCCCCAACAGAGTCAAACAGAGAGATGCCCCCAACAGAGTCAAACAGAGAGATGCCCCCAACAGAGTCAAACAGAGAGATGCCATCAACAGAGTCAAACAGAGAGATGCCATCAACAGAGTCAAACAGAGAGATGCCCCCAACAGAGTCAAACAGAGAGATGCCACCAACAGAGTCAAACAGAGAGATGCCATCAACAGAGTCAAACAGAGAGATGCCCCCAACAGAGTCAAACAGAGAGATGCCACCAACAGAGTCAAACAGAGAGATGCCACCAACAGAGTCAAACAGAGAGATGCCCCCAACAGAGTCAAACAGAGAGATGTCATCAACAGAGTCAAACAGAGAGATGCCCCCAACAGAGTCAAACAGAGAGATGCCATCAACGGAGTCACACGGAGAGATGCCCCCAACGGAGTCAAACAGGGAGATGCCCCCAACAGAGTCAAACGGAGAGATGCCACCAACAGAGTCAAACAGAGAGATGCCCCCAACAGAGTCAAACAGAGAGATGTCATCAACAGAGTCAAACAGAGAGATGCCCCCAACAGAGTCAAACAGAGAGATGCCCCCAACAGAGTCAAACAGAGAAATGTCATCAACAGAGTCAAACAGAGAGATGTCATCAACAGAGTCAAACAGAGAGATGCCATCAACGGAGTCACACGGAGAGATGCCCCCAACGGAGTCAAACAGTGAGATGCCCCCAACAGAGTCAAACAGAGAGATGCCACCAACAGAGTCAAACAGAGAGATGCCATCAACAGAGTCAAACAGAGAGATGCCCCCAACAGAGTCAAACAGAGAGATGCCACCAACAGAGTCAAACGGAGAGATGCCACCAACAGAGTCAAACAGAGAGATGCCCCCAACAGAGTCAAACAGAGAGATGCCCCCAACAGAGTCAAACGGAGAGATGCCACCAACAGAGTCAAACAGAGAGATGCCCCCAACAGAGTCAAACAGAGAGATGCCCCCAACAGAGTCAAACAGAGAGATGTCATCAACAGAGTCAAACGGAGAGATGCCATCAACAGAGTCAAACAGAGAGATGCCACCAACAGAGTAAAAATGTATGAGAATAGAGAGAGTCAAATCACATAGTGGCAAGAAAAAGTATGTGAACCCTTTGGAATTACCTGGATTTCTGCATAAATTGGTCATAAAATTTGATCTGATCTTCATCTAGGTCACAACAATAGACAAACACAGTCTGCTTAAACTAATAACAGAAAAACAATTATTTGTTTTCATGTCTTTATTGAACACACCATGTCAACATTCACAGTGCAGGGTGGGAAAAGTCAGTGAACACTTGGATTTAATAACTGGTTGACTCTCCTTTGGCAGCAATAACCTCAACCAGTATGTGAACACTTGGATTTAATAACTGGTTGACTCTCCTTTGGCAGCAATAACCTCAACCAGTATGTGAACCCTTGGATTTAATAACTGGTTGACCCTCCTTTGGCAGCAATAACCTCAACCAGTATGTGAACCCTTGGATTTAATAACTGGTTGACCCTCCTTTGGCAGCAATAACCGCAACCAGTATGTGAACCCTTGGATTTAATAACTGGTTGACCCTCCTTTGGCAGCAATAACCGCAACCAGTATGTGAACCCTTGGATTTAATAACTGGTTGACCCTCCTTTGGCAGCAATAACCTCAACCAGTATGTGAACACTTGGATTTAATAACTGGTTGACCCTCCTTTGGCAGCAATAACCTCAACCAGTATGTGAACACTTGGATTTAATAACTGGGTGACCCTCCTTTGGAAGCAATAACCTCAACCACATGTTTTCTGTAGTTGCGGAACAGACCTGCACAACGGTCAGGAGGAATTTGGACCGTTCCTCTTTACAACACTGTTTCAGTTCAGCAATAGTCTTGCGATGTCTGGTGTGAACTGCTGTCTCGAGGTCATGCCACAGCATCTCAATCGGGTTGAGGTCAGGACTGACTGGTCCACCCCACAAGGTGTATTTTGTTCTTTTGAATCCATTCTGTTGATTTACTTCTGTGTTTTGGGTCATTGTCCTGTTGCATCACCCAACTTTTGTTGAGGTTCAATTGGCAGACAGATAGCCTAACATTCTCCTGCAAAATGTCTTGATAAACTTGGGAATTCATTTTTCCGTCAACGATAGCAAGCTGTCCAGGCCCTGAGGCAGCAAAGCAGCACCAAACCATGATGCTCCCTCCACCATACATTACAGTTGGGATGAGGGTTTGATGTTGGTGTGCTGTGCCTTTTTTTCTCCACACATAGTGTTGTGTGTTCCTTCCAAACAACTCAACTGTAGTTTCATCTGTCCACAGAATATTTTGCCAGAAGCACTGTGAAACATCCAGGTGCACTTCTGCAAACTTCAGATGTGAAGCAATGTTTTTTTTGGACAGCAGTGGCTTCTACCGTGGTGTCTTCCCATGAACAACATTCTTGTTTAGTGTTTAGTGTTTGTTTTTTTAGAGATGTTAGCATGTTCCAGATATTTCTGTAAGTCTTTAGCTGACACTAGGATTCTACTTAACCTCATTGAGCATTCTGCGCTGTGCTCTTGCAGTCATCTTTGCAGGGAGAGTAGCAACAGTGCTGAACTTTCTCCATTTATAGACCATTTGTCTTACCATGGACTGATGAACATCAAGGCTTTTAGAGATACTTTTGTAACCCTTTCCAGTTTTACGCAAGTCAACCATTCTTAATAGTAGGTATTCTGAGATTGTGTGACACCTTCATATTATGGTATTCCAGTAAAAGAAGAACTTACATATTTAGGCATAACCATTACAAAGGATCAGAAGTCTGGGGGCTTACTACATTTTAACCCTCTTATTAAAAAAACCCAGAAGAAACTAAATCAATGGCTACAGGTAGAGTCCTAATAACCAAGGCTGAAGGTATCTCTAGACTAACATACGGCCACTCTATCTTTATGGCTAAATCAATGGCTACAGGTAGAGTCCTGATAACCAAGGCTGAAGGTATCTCTAGACTAACATACGGCCACTCTATCTTTATGGCTAAATCAATGGCTACAGGTAGAGTCCTGATAACCAAGGCTGAAGGTATCTCTAGACTAACATACGGCCACTCTATCCTTATGGCTAAATCAATGGCTACAGGTAGAGTCCTAATAACCAAGGCTGAAGGTATCTCTAGACTAACATACGGCCACTCTATCTTTATGGCTAAATCAATGGCTACAGGTAGAGTCCTGATAACCAAGGCTGAAGGTATCTCTAGACTAACATACGGCCACTCTATCCTTATGGCTAAATCAATGGCTACAGGTAGAGTCCTAATAACCAAGGCTGAAGGTATCTCTAGACTAACATACGCCCCTCTATCCTTATGGCTAAATCAATGGCTACAGGTAGAGTCCTAATAACCAAGGCTGAAGGTATCTCTGGACTAACATACGGCCACTCTATCCTTATGGCTAAATCAATGGCTACAGGTAGAGTCCTAATAACCAAGGCTGAAGGTATCTCTAGACTAACATATGGTGCTCTATCCTTATGGCTAAATCAATGGCTACAGGTAGAGTCCTAATAACCAAGGCTGAAGGTATCTCTAGACTAACATATGGTGCTCTATCTTTATATCTTGACCGTAAAATAAGCAAGGAGATAGACCAGATGCTTTTCAACTTTCTGTGGAGAAACCGTACCCATTACATTAGGAAAACTGTTGTAATGAACACTTATGAGAATGGTGGGCTGAGTTCTCTGGACTTTACTACCTTAAATAATACTTTTAAGATCAATTGGATGAAACAATTCCTCAGACACACTTCTATGTAGAATTTTATTCCTCATGTCTTCTCTACTTTTGGTGGCCTTAACTTCATGTTGTTTTGCAATTATAATATGGACAAAGTTCCAGTGAAACTTTCTGCTTTTCATCGGCAGGTTTTCTTGTCATGGTCCTTAATTTATAAACACAATTTTTCTCCACACAGATATTATATATGGAATAATTGGGATATATTGTATAAAAATACTTTTTTGTTTTTGGAATATTGGTTTCTAAATAATATCCTATTGGTGAGCCAACTGGTAAATGCAGAGGGTATTTTACTCAGTTATAGGGAATTCGTATCACTTTACAAGGTCCCTGTAACACCTAAAGATTTTGCAATTGTTTTAGATGCCATTCCTTCAGGTGTTGCTCTGTTATTCAGGAACGTGTCAAACCTGACCCTCAGAGCCTACCTTCTATTGACCCTGTTGACTCATCAGTAGGAAAGACCTGACCCTCAGAGCCTACCTTCTATTGACCCTGTTGACTCATCAGTAGGAAAGACCTGACCCTCAGAGCCTACCTTCTATTGACTCTGTTGACTCATCAGTAGGAAAGACCTGACCCTCAGAGCCTACCTTCTATTGACTCTGTTGACTCATCAGTAGGAAAGACCTGACCCTCAGAGCCTACCTTCTATTGACCCTGTTGACTCATCAGTAGGAAAGACCTGACCCTCAGAGCCTACCTTCTATTGACCCTGTTGACTCATCAGTAGGAAAGACCTGACCCTCAGAGCCTACCTTCTATTGACCCTGTTGACTCATCAGTAGGAAAGACCTGACCCTCAGAGCCTACCTTCTATTGACACTGTTGACTCATCAGTAGGAAAGACCTGACCCTCAGAGCCTACCTTCTATTGACCCTGTTGACTCATCAGTAGGAAAGACCTGACCCTCAGAGCCTACCTTCTATTGACCCTGTTGACTCATCAGTAGGAAAGATTTGTTTCTCTTTTGGTCCATTCAACAACAGAGCGATACGAACCTTGTTTCAGCAGGATGTTGTATCTATACCTTATGTCATGCCTTATTGGAATGGATTTATTAATAATATCTGTTGGAAAAAAGTTTGGATGTTGCCACACACATACCTACTTGTTAACAAAATGAAGGAAGTTTCCTTTAAAATGATTCATAAATATTATCCTGCCAACCACTACAGGTATATGAAGAAGTTTAAGGAAAATATCAACTCAAATTGCACCTTTTGTAATGACCACCCAGAAACAGTGTTGCATCTTTTTTGACAATGTATTCATGTAAGAAAACTGTGGCAAGACATCAGTAGATTTATAATTGAACACTTTTATGAAGATTTAACACTATTGTGGAGAGATGTACTGCTTGGAATCTTTATCTACGATAGGAATAAGCTGAAACATTTTTATGTAATTAATTTCATTATTCTTTTGGCCAAATGTCATATTCACAAATGTAAATTTACAAACAAAAAAAACACATTTTCTTAACCCTACAAAAATAAATTGAACTGTATTTTAAGACAATTAAATACTCCACTAACAAAAAAGATGTTAGAACTATAAGTATGTCCCTTAAGGTCCTTGTGTAATGTGATAGGGTACCCCCTAGCTCAATTGTCCATTGTATACTATCCATAAATACTACAGTACTTCCTGTATTGATTTGTTGTTAATAAAAAAAAATCAAAATCAAAATCGAACACAGCATTTATCATTGGTCCCTAACCGGCCGGTATGGGTAGCCGTTTAGGTCAAATGCTTGTCAAAAAAAAGATACATCAAATAATAATTTGACATGTCAAATAACACGATTCTATTATATAATGTTGTGTATGAAATCCAAGCGCCACCAGCACTGTCAAAGTTGTACAAAATAATTCTACAAACAAGCACCCACACCGGCCACAATGTGTTTACAATACCACGTTGGTAATAACGCATGATTTGTTCCACCGAATGGGAAAACGTCTGTGTGAGCATTTGAAATAAGATCAGGATCAAAACGGCTTGGAAATATGTTTGATACAGACAGATGTTATTAGCAACCCCTGGGGGTAGCTAGCTAGCTAGCTTTAGCTTGGTACCTAGCTAGCATCGATGCAACCAGCCTGAAAGCAATGACCAGTAGAAACTGCAGTCATTTTCAATATTTTTTAGCGATGATTTAGGAATCCATGAGAGTAAGTATTAGCTATTGTTGTTCCCCTATTGAAATCGAACTTCATTTCATGAAAATAACTAGCTATCCAGCTACTTAACCCTGTTGACCACAGCTAACGTTATAAGCTGCCAGTTAGCTTCATCTGGCTAGAGAGGCGTGAACCGGAACCGGAACCGTGCTGTGAAGCTATCCACAATAAGGATTATCCACAATAGTGGAATTTGCCGTTTTCCTTCAAAATAAAAGGTCCTCGTTGAAAGTTACGCAGGTTACACAATTGATGGATTCACGCCATATTTAGACTAGATAATATTTAACGAGGTTAGAGGGCTGGAATTTATGGAGCAATAAAATAGTGTTATCAGTCTGCTCCTTAATACCCACAGAACGCAACTTTTTACGCAAATATTAGCGTCGTAGATCTTATTGTGGCACTTTGACTGTGGGGAAAGTCCTCCTCAGAGTTATCAGACTCCAGAAAATACACTTGGTATTGTTTTTTCTCTGGAATATTGTTCAATACATATAGTAGGTTGACGGGTACAATACATGTGGCTCAATTCACAGTGGTTTCAGAGTCCTGCAATAAGAGCTTCGACGCTAATGTTCTGTGGGTGTCACTGGGTAGACTGATACCCCATGTCATTGATCCACAATCCATAGGGTAAGGCTGTACAGTGAAACAAGTATGTCATCGATGCTAAGTCTAATACATCCACAGTGTGATTTCAAAAGATTTTTGTCAAATTAACAAATTATTGTCTTTTGTTGAATTTATATAACAACAATCCAACCTCGTTTCGCATGATATATTCCATTAAGGCATGATTCCACTATTCGTATTCATTTGTAGCACTTTCAATTAGACATAAGGGGGCGCACAATTGGTCCAGCGTCGTCCGGGTTAGGTCGTTATTGTAAATAATAATTTGTTCTTAACTGAATTGCCTAGTTAAATTAAGGTTCAATAGAATATATATATTTTTATATTCTATTTTCTTTTTAAGGCGAACAGCAAATCCCACTATTTAGGCTAATCCTTATTGTGGCTAGCTTCACATAGGTGGGGTCTGACCATTCATCAAATTAGAACTGTTTTATAAATAAGGGGTATTTTAGATGATGACACCTAGATAGATAGTTAGCTAGCTAACTATAGCTACTGAAACAGATCATGTCGTTTTGCTATGTTTTTGGGGGAAGAACATTGTTTGTGTCCATTAGCTAGCTAGCTTTTTTTTATAGCCAGCACCGTCCATAGCTTGGGGGAGTGTGTCTGCGGTCGTGAGGCAGCAGCCGGTGAGCGAAACAAAACTTTACCGGCATCATAGCACACGTATCAGTGAATCGTTGTGACGTATGAAATACGAGTGATAGTCTAATCAATGTGTAATAATTACATACACAATGAATGAACGTGTTAAATGATTACATGGCGTGATAGTCATATTCAGGTCCTGGTTGGTCAACAAGCTTATTTGACGCTTCGAATAGTGTAAAACGGCGTTCCATACCAGCGAGGTAAATCAAGTGCACCCCACATAGGCAAAAGGCTTATTCTGATTGGTTAAAGAAAACCGGATGGCTGGTTAGGGGTTGATGACCCTTCGTGAACGCCGAATATTGTGTGTAAATGATGAAGAAATAGGGTCAGTAAATGTGAAATCCCTATAAATTGAAAATTTTTAAACTTCCATTTTTATTTGATTTTTTTTTTAGCAAAGCGTTAATTTAGAACTGTCTGTGAGAAAATCTTGTGGAAGATTACGGTTGAGCACCCCTAGTTACGTAATGGGTTAGTTCATCATTACTGTACAGCGGAAGGAGGAGGACGTCAATATACAACAGCGTATTTATCCCACCAGGAGAAATTCATACTATGTGGCTACTTAGTTAACTACCAAGTTAAAAATCCACGACACAATGCAAGGTATGTGTACCAAATGTTACAGGTTTATTGCGTGCATATTTTAGAGTGTCCGATGCTACTGCATGTTTTTGCTGCCATCTTCTGAGATGACAGGTGGTGACGGCCGTCTAGCCTAGTGGGCGCAGAATACATATTATTATCTTTGTCTCTATGATTGAACGGCCGTGTAATGTAAAAAAAAAAACATTTACACCACTCCTAAGTGTGTTTTGTACTCAATGTCCAATACATTATCATGCTACTGTAGATCAGGTTATGGCTGAATTAATATTAGGGCTTGCCGTAAAGTTAGCCAAAAGGCTGGCAGATGACGATATTGAGTCGTTTCATCTTACCGTTCATTCAATGGGAACGCACCTATCCCTGAACCGGGTTGTACATAAAATATTTTCCATTGAGGCTGCAAGGGTGTAGTTTTCCTCCTTAACTAGATTTAATGGTGATAAGGCGTAAAAAAAAAAAAAACGTTTGCGATATCCAATTGGTAGTTACGATCTTGTCTCATCGCTCCAACTGGCTTGGGAGAGGCGAAGGACTGAAACATCACCCGCCAAGCCACACTACTTCTTAACTAGGAAGCCAGCCGCACCAATGTGTTGGAGGAAACACTGTTCAACTGACGACTGAAGTCAGCTTGCATGTGCCCGGCCCGCTACAAGGAATCGCTAGAGCGCGATGAGCCATGGAAAACCCCCCCGGTCTAACCCTCCCCTAACCCAGACTACGCTGGGCCAATTGTGCACCACCCTATGGGGTCGAACCCCAGGTTGTAGTGAAGCCTCAACACTGGCATGTAGTGCCTTAGACCGCTGCGCCACTCAGGAGACCCCATACTTTCTTTATCAAGCACCAGTTTCCACCACCAGAGTAGCTAATGTTAGTCCTGGATGTTGCATATTCCGTTCAGCCAATCAGGTTGCAGCAGTCTGTTTTTTTCCCACCCCTGGTCTGATTGGCTGAACACGATACACAACATCAGGAAGTAGCATTAGCCACTTTAGCATGGTGGTGGAAAAATAGTGTTTCATAAAAAAGTATGTAAATTCCCCCGTTTTTTTCCGACCTTCTCCCCATTCAATTGAGTTCAGGAGGAACATTTCACCCTTACAGCCTGAATGGAGAATGTTTAATGTACAAACCAGTCCATGGGGGATACGAGTGCATAGCCAGCTGCATAGCCAGCTGGATAGATTCCATCTGGACCGTAAGATTAAATGACTCAACATCGCCATCTGCTGGCCTTCAATTCTATGTTAGTTACTGACTATGAATTACCTTTCAACACTTTACCTTTATAAGCCCAAAAACACAATTCCTGGTTGATATCTTTAAACCCAATTTCAAGTTTTAATAAATATATATTTCTAACCCTTTCTGCAGCATAGATGACAACCCACCCCTCTAAACAGACCAACCACTTCAACTTTAAACAATTCTCTCATCCAACATCCCAGTCCTCTCTTCAATGCCTAACAGTGGGGATAGTTCAGGACCTAATGTATCTGGGAGTCAGCCAGGCGACCAGTCTATGCCCTTGACCCAGCGACCCCCACCCCCTGACAGAGAGGATGACCAACGCGGCCTACTGACCACTCTCACCCGGGACTCCCTGAGGACCCGGAGAGCCTCCAGCGCTGAGCTCCAGCTCCCATGGACCTGCCCTGTCACTCACTCCAGGGAGAAGTTCTACACGGTCTGCTCAGACTACGCCCTCCTCAACCAGGCTGCCTCTCTCTACCGGCTCCCCAGCACCCCCAGAGAGGTGGCCCACAGCAAGCAGGATGGCAGCGGGGCCCCATTAGTGAAGTCCAACACTGTGGACCTGTCTCAAGGTCAGGGGCAGCCTGCAGGTGTAGAGGAGGCTTCAGATGAAGACTTTGACATGGAGGGGGTGTCCTGCAGCAACACCAAGCCTATCCTGGCTTGGGAGATTGATACCACTAACTTTGATGCTGTGCTAACTCGAAAGCCCAGGACAAGTAAGCAAAATCAATAACCTAAATCATATATAGTATAAAACAGGGGTTCTGCTTGCTTTTGGAGACATCATTTCCAGTATGTTTTTAGTCTCATGAATATGCTATGAATGACTTAGTATTGTTCTCATGCTGATTCATCTGTTACTAAGAAATATGTGCCCGTAACTGTTGTTCAGACCATCTGTTGTTGGTACCGTGGGAATCGTAAGTATTCCCCCCCCTTTGGATATCTTCACATTTTATTGTGTTACAAAGTGGGATTAAACTGTCATGTTGTTGTCAATGAGCTACACAAAATACTCTGTCAAAGTAGAAGTAAAATCCTAACATTATTTTAAGATGAATGAAAAATAAAACATGAATATACGTTAATTAGATCAGTTTTCAACCCCCCTGAGTAAATACATGTCAGAAACACCTTCGGCAGCGATTACGTCTGTGGGTGTTCTTTGGTAAGTCTCTTAAGAGCTTTAAACACCTGGATTGTGCAACATTTACCCAGTATTCTTTTCAAAATACTTCAAGCTCTGTGAAGGTGTTGGGGATAATGACTAGACAGCAATTTTCAAGTCTTGCCATAGATTTCAAGAAGGAAATTGTAACTTGGCCACTCAGAATTGAGGAACATTCACTGTCTTCTTGGTAAACAACTCCAGTGTAGATTTGGCCTTGTGTTTTAGGTTATTGACCTGCTGAAAGGTGAATTCATCTCCCAGTGTCTGGTATAAAAGCAGACTGAACCAGGTTTTCCTCTAGGATTTTGTATGTGCTTAGCTCCATCCCATTTATTTTCATCCTGAAAAACGCCCCAGTCTTTGCCATTGTCAAGCATACCCATACCATGATGCAGCCAACATCACGCTTGAAAATACGGAGGCTTTTACTCAGTGACGTGTTGTATTGGATTTGCCCCAAACGTTAGGCTTTACATTTACTTAAGGCTTTGCAGAGTGTATTCCGTAGTTGTTTTTTCTTTCAGTATTACTTTAGTGCCTTGTTTCATACAGGATGCTTGTCTTGGAATATTTTTATTCTGCTTTTCACTCATTTAGGTCGTTATTATGGAGACACAATAATGTTGCTGATCCATTTCTCCTATCACAACTTCGTAGCAGTTTTAAAATCACCAATGGTCTCATAGTAACATCCCTGAGCAGTTTCCTTCCTGTTCTGTATCTCAGTTTCCTTCCTGTTCTGTATCTCAGTTTCCTTCCTGTTCTGTAGCTCAGTTTCCTTCCTGTTCTGTATCTCAGGTTCCTTCCTGTTCTGTATCTCAGTTTCCTTCCTGTTCTGTATCTCAGGTTCCTTCCTGTTCTGTATCTCAGTTTCCTTCCTGTTCTGTAGCTCAGTTTCCTTCCTGTTCTGTAGTTCAGTTTCCTTCCTGTTCTGTATCTCAGTTTCCTTCCTGTTCTGTAGCTCAGTTTCCTTCCTGTTCTGTATCTCAGTTTCCTTCCTGTTCTGTATCTCAGTTTCCTTCCTGTTCTGTAGCTCAGTTTTCCTTCCTGTTCTGTAGCTCAGTTTTCCTTCCTGTTCTGTATCTCAGTTTCCTTCCTGTTCTGTAGTTCAGTTTCCTTCCTGTTCTGTATCTCAGTTTCCTTCCTGTTCTGTAGCTCAGTTTCCTTCCTGTTCTGTATCTCAGTTTCCTTCCTCTCCTGAAATCTGTAATCCTCCAACCAGGAATTCCCAGAATTTTGAAACCCTACTCATGATACTCCTCTTCAACACAGGCAGTGAAACCACAGACAGGCAGTGAAACCACAGACAGGCAGTGAAACCACAGACAGGCAGAGAAACCACAGACAGGCAGAGAAACCACAGACAGGCAGGGAGACCACAGACAGGCAGGGAGACCACAGACAGGCAGGGAGACCACAGACAGGCAGGGAGACCACAGACAGGCAGGGAGACCACAGACAGGCAGGGAGACCACAGACAGGCAGTGAAACCACAGACAGGCAGAGAAACCACAGATAGGCAGAGAAACCACAGACAGGCAGAGAAACCACAGACAGGCAGAGAAACCACAGACAGGCAGAGAAACCACAGACAGGCAGAGAAACCACAGACAGGCAGAGAAACCACAGACAGGGTACGGATACAGCTTTAGAACAGAGTTCTACAGTATTAGTATTGTGATCAATACATGTGGATGAACTTGTTCCTGTAGTGTTTGTAACCACCCTGGTAGGTTGATTAATAACCTGAACCAGATTACAGACACTGGTTACAGTGAGAAGCTTCCTGTTGAGTGGGTTGATTAATAACCTGAACCAGATTACAGACACTGGTTACAGTGAGAAGCTTCCTGTTGAGTGGGTTGGTTAATAACCTGAACCAGATTACAGACACTGGTTACAGTGAGAAGCTTCCTGTTGAGTGGGTTGATTAATAACCTGAACCAGATTACAGACACTGGTCACAGTGAGAAGCTTCCTCTTGAGTGGACAGCTTGATGAAAACCAGTCAATATTCAGATCCCTGAGAAAGTAGACCTCTCTGTTTACATCACATACACTATCAAGCATTTCACACACTTTATCTAGATACTGGCTGTTAGCTCTTGGTAGCCTATAGCAACACCCTTAAACAATAGGCTTCAGGTGAGGCAGGTGAACCTGCAACCACAACAGTTAAATAACACTTGACATGGCAACCACAACACTTAAATAACACTTGACATGGCAACCACAACACTTAAATAACACTTGACATGGCAACCACAACACTTAAATAACACTTGACATGGCAACCACAACACTTAAATAACACTTGACATGGCAACCACAACAGTTAAATAACACTTGACATGGCAACCACAACACTTAAATAACACTTGACATGGCAACCACAACACTTAAATAACACTTGACATGGCAACCACAACACTTAAATAACACTTGACATGGCAACCACAACACTTAAATAACACTTGACATGGCAACCACAACACTTAAATAACACTTGACAAGGGATCTTCTCTTTGGCTCTGAATATATATATATATACAGCAACACCTCCCCCATAAGCATTTCTGTCTCTATAGATGTTGTATCCCTACATTGCTACTGCTGTATCATCCAATGAATTATGTAAACGAGTCCCCAAAAAAGGCTAATATATGTTAATGTTATCTGATTTTTAACAAGTTATTGATGTCATGAACCTTATTTGTATTAATATGGGCTACTTTCAGCCCTTTCCTGGGTAGCTGATCAGAGATAGACATAATATGGAAAAGAACAAAGCAAGAACAACATTATTCAGCAGTCCATCAATCAGTTGGTGTGTTTAAGTGTGTGTGTGTGTGTGTTGGGGGTTGACGCAACGAACCCACAGGCTTCTGGGAGGGAGGGGGGGACAAAGAACCTGTCATAGCAGATGTAAGCAATGTCCCCACCGCGCTCTGGCAGCTTTCATGGCTGGGATCAGTTCTTTCCTCTTCTGGCGCACAGCTTCAGGATATTCCTCGTTGATGAAGATGTACGTTCTTCTCAAGTTCTTGGCTCTTTCCAGACCAGCTACTTTGTCCTCTTGTAGAACTATTTTTGTTCGTTTAAAAGATCCTTCACCTGTGATAGAGAGACACCACTGTCCAGAGTGCTAGTAAGACAGGCAGGGACACCACTGTCCAGAGTGCTTGTAAGACAGGCAGGGACACCACTGAGAGTGCTTGTAAGACAGGCAGGGACACCACTGTCCAGAGTGCTAGTAGGACAGGCAGGGACACCACTGTCCAGAGTGCTAGTAAGACAGGCAGGGACACCACTGTCCAGAGTGCTAGTAAGACAGGCAGGGACACCACTGTCCAGAGTGCTAGTAAGACAGACAGGCAGAGACACCACTGTCCAGAGTGCTAGTAGGACAGGCAGGGACACCACTGTCCAGAGTGCTAGTAGGACAGGCAGGGACACCACTGTCCAGAGTGCTAGTAGGGCAGGGACACCACTGTCCAGGCAGAGACACCACTGTCCAGAGTAGGACAGGCAGGACACCACTGTCCAGAGTGCTAGAGTGCTAGGACAGGCAGAGACACCACTGTCCAGAGTGCTAGTAAGACAGGCAGGGACACCACTGACAGGCAGGGACACCACTGTCCAGAGTGCTAGTAAGACAGGCAGGGACACCACTGTCCAGAGTGCTAGTAGGACAGGCAGAGACACCACTGACAGGCAGGGACAGGCAGGGACACCACTGTCCAGAGTGCTAGTAAGACAGGCAGGGACACCACTGTCCAGAGTGCTAGTGAGACAGGCAGGGACACCACTGTCCAGAGTGCTAGTAGGACAGGCAGGGACACCACTGTCCAGAGTGCTAGTAGGACAGGCAGAGACACCACTGTCCGGAGTGCTAGTAGGACAGGCAGGGTCCGGACACCACACCACTGTCCGGAGTGCTAGTAGGACATGCAGAGACACCACTGTCCAGAGTGCTAGTAGGACAGGCAGAGACACCACTGACAGGCAGGGACACCACTGTCCAGAGTGCTAGTAGGACAGGCAGGGACACCACTGACAGGCAGGGACACCACTGTCCACACCAGGGACACCACTGTCCAGAGTGCTAGTAGGACAGGGACACCACTGGGACACCACTGTCCAGAGTGCAGGGACAGGCAGGGACACCACTGTCCAGAGTGCTAGTAGGACAGGCAGAGACACCACTGTCCAGAGTGCTAGTAGGACAGGCAGGGACACCACTGTCCAGAGTGCTAGTAGGACAGGCAGAGACACCACTGCACCACTGTCCAGAGTGCTAGTAGGACAGGCAGAGACACCACTGTCCACACCAGGGACACCACTGTCCAGAGTGCTAGTAGGACAGGCAGAGACACCACTGTCCAGAGTGCTAGTAGGACAGGCAGAGACACCACTGTCCAGAGTGCTAGGGACAGGCAGAGACACCACTGTCCAGAGTGCTAGTAGGACAGGCAGAGACACCACTGTCCAGAGACACCACTGCCAGAGTGCTAGTAGGACAGGCAGAGACACCACTGTCCAGAGTGCTAGTAGGACAGGCAGAGACACCACTGTCCAGAGTGCTAGTAGGACAGGCAGAGACACCACTGTCCAGAGTGCTAGTAGGACAGGCAGGGACACCACTGTCCAGAGTGCTAGTAGGACAGGCAGGGACACCACTGTCCAGAGTGCTAGTAGGACAGGCAGGGACACCACTGTCCAGAGTGCTAGTAGGACAGGCAGAGACACCACTGTCCAGAGTGCTAGGGCAGAGAGACACCACAGACGGGCAGAGACACCACTGTCCAGAGTGCTAGTAGGACAGGCAGAGACACCACAGACCAGGCAGAGACACCACAGACAGGGAGACAGTCCAGAGTGCTAGTACACCACTGTCCAGAGTGCTAGTAGGACAGGCAGAGACACCACTGTCCAGAGTGCTAGTAGGACAGGGCAGAGACACCACAGTCCAGAGTGCGGGCAGGCAGGGACACCACTGTCCAGAGTGCTAGTAGGACAGGCAGAGACACCACAGACGGGCAGAGACACCACTGTCCGGAGTGCAGTACGGGCAGAGACACCACAGACAGTAGGGAGAGGGTGAATGAGGGGACTGTGTTTATTTCACAGTGACAAGCTGAGTATTTTTTTTTGTTGTTGAAAGAAATGGAACAATTAAGTACCGTGTTGTTCTCAGAAACAATTATAACTTCAGGAACATTAGTACGCCACACCGCTTGATTATATTCAGACCTGATGAACGCTTGACAGATACAGCCTACTTTTAGTTTCTGTCTTGTATGAGCGATTGTTTTAACTTTGTGTCCTATTTTCAGGCAACATAAAGAGAGTCGGTACGAAGAAGATGAAGTCTTCAGGGGGCAGTAGGAACCTGCAGGCCTCTCCGGACGAGATCAAACAGAGGAAAGTCCTGGACCTCAGGAGATGGTAATATATTATACATTATACTGTATTAACTAGCACTCAGCTCATTATACTGTAACTTAACACACAGCACTCAGCTCATTATACTGTAACTACTGAGGTAACACACAGCTCATTATACTGTATAACTACTGAGGTAACACACAGCTCATTATACTGTATTAACTACTGAGGTAACACACAGCTCATTTATACTGTAACTACTGAGGTAACACACAGCTCATTATACTGTATTAACTACTGAGGTAACACACAGCTCATTATACTGTAACTACTGAGGTAACACACAGCTCATTATACTGTAACTACTGAGGTAACACACAGCTCATTATACTGTATTACTACTGAGGTAACACACAGCTCATTATACTGTAACTACTGAGGTAACACACAGCTCATTATACTGTATTAACTACTGAGGTAACACACAGCTCATTATACTGTATTACCTACTGAGGTAACACACAGCTCATTATACTGTAACTACTGAGGTAACACACAGCTCATTATACTGTAACTACTGAGGTAACACACAGCTCATTATACTGTATTAACTACTGAGGTAACACACAGCTCATTATACTGTAACTACTGAGGTAACACACAGCTCATTATACTGTATTAACTACTGAGGTAACACACAGCTCATTATACTGTAACTACTGAGGTAACACACAGCTCATTATACTGTAACTACTGAGGTAACACACAGCTCATTATACTGTATTAACTGAGGTAACACACAGCTCATTATACTGTATTACTGAGGTAACACACAGCTCATTATACTGTATTAACTGAGGTAACACACAGCTCATTATACTGTATTAACTACTGAGGTAACACACAGCTCATTATACTGTATTAACTACTGAGGTAACACACAGCTCATTATACTGTATTAACTACTGAGGTAACACACAGCTCATTATACTGTAACTACTGAGGTAACACACAGCTCATTATACTGTAACTACTGAGGTAACACACAGCTCATTATACTGTAACTACTGAGGTAACACACAGCTCATTATACTGTAACTACTGAGGTAACACACAGCTCATTATACTGTATTAACTACTGAGGTAACACACAGCTCATTATACTGTATTAACTACTGAGGTAACACACAGCTCATTATACTGTATTACTACTGAGGTAACACACAGCTCATTATACTGTATTAACTGAGGTAACACACAGCTCATTATACTGTACTGAGGTAACACACAGCTCATTATACTGTATTAACTGAGGTAACACACAGCTCATTATACTGTATTAACTACTGAGGTAACACACAGCTCATTATACTGTATTAACTAGGTAACACACAGCTCATTATACTGTATTAACTACTGAGGTAACACACAGCTCATTATACTGTATTACTGAGGTAACACACAGCTCATTATACTGTATTAACTACTGAGGTAACACACAGCTCATTATACTGTATTAACTAGGTAACACACAGCTCATTATACTGTAACTACTGAGGTAACACACAGCTCATTATACTGTAACTACTGAGGTAAAACACAGCTCATTATACTGTATTAACTACTGAGGTAACACACAGCTCATTATACTGTAACTACTGAGGTAACACACAGCTCATTATACTGTATTAACTACTGAGGTAACACACAGCTCATTATACTGTATTAACTACTGAGGTAACACACAGCTCATTATACTGTATTAACTAACACACAGCTCATTATACTGTATTAACTAACACACAGCTCATTATACTGTATTAACTACTGAGGTAACACACAGCTCATTATACTGTAACTACTGAGGTAACACACAGCTCATTATACTGTAACTACTGAGGTAACACACAGCTCATTATACTGTATTAACTACTGAGGTAACACACAGCTCATTATACTGTAACTACTGAGGTAACACACAGCTCATTATACTGTATTAACTGAGGTAACACACAGCTCATTATACTGTATTAACTACTGAGGTAACACACAGCTCATTATACTGTATTAACTACTAACACACAGCTCATTATACTGTATTAACTGAGGTAACACACAGCTCATTATACTGTATTACTGAGGTAACACACAGCTCATTATACTGTATTAACTACTGAGGTAACACACAGCTCATTATACTGTATTAACTACTGAGGTAACACACAGCTCATTATACTGTATTAACTAACACACAGCTCATTATACTGTATTAACTACTGAGGTAACACACAGCTCATTATACTGTAACTACTGAGGTAACACACAGCTCATTATACTGTATTAAGGTAACACACAGCTCATTATACTGTATTAACTACTGAGGTAACACACAGCTCATTATACTGTATTAACTACTGAGGTAACACACAGCTCATTATACTGTATTAACTACTGAGGTAACACACAGCTCATTATACTGTAACTACTGAGGTAACACATTTATACTGTAACTACTGAGGTAACACACAGCTCATTATACTGTATTAACTACTGAGGTAACACACAGCTCATTATACTGTAACTACTGAGGTAACACACAGCTCATTATACTGTATTAACTACTGAGGTAACACACAGCTCATTATACTGTAACTACTGAGGTAACACACAGCTCATTAACTACTACTGAGGTAACACACAGCTCATTATACTGTAACTACTGAGGTAACACACAGCTCATTAACTACTACTGAGGTAACACACAGCTCATTATACTGTATTAACTACTGAGGTAACACACAGCTCATTATACTGTAACTACTGAGGTAACACACAGCTCATTATACTGTATTAACTGAGGTAACACACAGCTCATTATACTGTAACTACTGAGGTAACACACAGCTCATTATACTGTATTAACTGAGGTAACACACAGCTCATTATACTGTATTAACTAGCACACAGCTCATTATACTGTATTAACTAACACACAGCTCATTATACTGTATTAACTAACACACAGCTCATTATACTGTAACTACTGAGGTAACACACAGCTCATTATACTGTAACTACTGATAACACACAGCTCATTATACTGTAACTACTGAGGTAAAACACAGCTTATACTGTATTAACTACTGATAGACCTGAGGTAACACACAGCTCATTATACTGTAACTACTGAGGTAACACACACTATTAACTACTGTATGTAACTACTGATAGTACTACTGATAACACACAGCTCATTATACTGTATTAACTACTGAGGTAACCTATCACAGAGCTATTATACTGTATTAACTACTGATAACACACAGCTCATTATACTGTATTAACTAGAGCACACAGCTCATTATACTGTATTAACTACTGAGGTAACACAGACTCATTATACTGTAACTACTGAGCACAGCTCATTATACTGTATTAACTACTGATAGACACACAGAGCTCATTATACTGTAACTACTGAGGTAAACTACAGCTATTATACACAGAGCTAACATACTCATATTAACTACTGAGGACCTAACACACAGCTCATTATACTGTATTAAACACACAGCTCATTATACTGTAACTACTGAGGTAACACACAGCTATTATACTATTAACTACTGAGGTAACACACAGCTCATTATACTGTAACTACTGAGGTAACTACAGCTCATTAGACTGTATTAACTAATAACACACAGCTCATTATACTGTAAACTACTGATAACACACAGAGCTATTATACTGTATTAACTACTGAGGTAGACCAGCTATACTGTAGAGCTGAGGTATACTGTATTAACTACTGATAGACCTAACACACAGCTCATTATACTGTATTAACTACTGATAGACCTAACACAGAGCTAGCTCATTATACTGTATTAACTACTGAGGTAACACACAGCTCATTATACTGCTAACTACTGAGGTATACACAGCTCATTAACTACTACTGAGGTAACACACAGCTCATTATACTGTATTAACTACTGATAACCTATCACAGAGCTATTATACTGTATTAACTACTGATAGACCAGCTATTATACACAGAGCTTGTTTATACTGTATTAACTACTGATAACACACAGCTCATTATACTGTAACTAGAGCTAACACACAGCTTTATACTGTATTAACTACTGATAACACACAGAGCTCAGTTATACTGTATTAACTACTGATAGACCTAGCTCATTATAGCTAGTTATACTGATTAACTACTGATAACTACTGAGGTAACACAGAGCTAGTTATACTGTATTAAACACACAGCTCATTATACTGTAACTACTGATAACACAGAGCTCATTATACTGTATTAACTACTGATAGACCAGCTCATTATACTGTAACAGAGCTAGTTATACTGTATTAACTACTGATAATGATGACAGTGGGCATTATCCTGTAAATGGCTGTAACAACACACAGTGCACTGCTGCCCAATTATACTGCTCTGGTTAAAGCTAGCTCATTATACTAGGGAATGTGGTGCCTGCAGCCCAATAGGGCTCTGGTTAAAGCTCATTATACTGTATAGGGAATGCTCATTATACTGCTGCCCAATAGGGCTCTGGTTAAAGCTTGTGCACTATATCGGGAATGTGGTGCCATTATACTGTACAGAGCCAGAAATTATACTGCAGGTGGAGGAACACATTCATTAGTGTATGCTAACTCTCACACAGCTCATTATACTTCCTTCCTTCCTTCACTTCCTTCATTCCTTAACTAACTTCCTTCAGCTTCCTTCCTTCTACTTCCTTCCTTCCTTCCTTCCTACATCCCCTCCCTATACTCCCTTCCCTCCCTCACACAGCTCCCTATACCTATTAACCTCCCTTCCCACACAGCTCATTATACTCCCCCTACCCTAACCACAGCTCCCTCCTGTATTAACTCTGAGGTAACACAGTATTATACTGTAGCTACGCCCACAGCTACAAGACTGTCACTACTGGGTATATCTTCATTAGTTTCCTGCTGGAACTTTCTGTATTAACTACAGCATACTAGTAGCAGGGAGGTAACACATTTTATACGTTGTCTGTAGCTCTGTACGTGTAACAATGGGACCACCGCTCATTATACTGTAACTACTGAGGTAACACAAACAGACTCCATCTTTATACTGTTAACTATAGGTAAATACAGAAGACCTGTACACACCAAGAACAAATGTTTCATTATACTGTATTATAGCGTAACACACATCATTTTGAATGTGTCATAAATAAGAGGATTAACAGCTATTATACTGTTAACTTGTGTAACACACAGCTATTTTCAGTCTCCCTACTGAGGGGGCTCTTATACTGATCTACTGAGTAACACACAGCTCATTATACTGTATTAACTACTGAGGTAACACACAGCTCATTATACTGTATTAACTACTGAGGTAACACACAGCTCATTATACTGTATTAACTAGGAGGGGCTCATTATACTGTATTTTCAGTAACACACAGCTCATTATACTGTAACTACTGAGGTAACACACAGCTCATTATACTGTAATTTTGAGGTAACACACCCATCTACCAGGAGGGGGCTCTTATAGATCCTAGTCTCCACACAGCTCATCTCCCAACAAGGGGCTCATTATACTCCTAGTCTCCACACCCATCTCTGTAACTACAGGAGGGGCTCTTATACTGTGTGTATTTATACTGTCTCCCACCCATCTCCTAGGAGGGGGCTCTTATTGTGTGTATTTTCAGTCTCCCACCCATCTCCCAGGAGGGGGCTCTTATACTGTGTATTTTCAGTCTCCCACCCATCTCCCAGGAGGGGGCTCTTATACTGTATTTTCAGTCTCCCACCCATCTCCTAGGAGGGGGCTCTTATACTGTGTGTATTTTCAGTCTCCCACCTCATCTCCCAGGAGGGGCTCTTATAGATCCTAGGCTTCCAGCCTCCTTTTAGGAGATTAAGTTTGAGTAACACACAGGCAACACTACTCTGATGAGGTACAGTACTCAGCTCAATACTGACATTAGAAACAAGATGCACACAGTTTATGGTAAACTACAGATTATTATATATATATATATATTTATATATATACTTTTAACTACTGAAATCTTTGTGAACAGATGGTAACAGGCAAATAATGACAACTTCCATGTAACCGAGGATGTTCCTATATTCTGTAACAAACTCCTGTAACTACTGAGGTAAACACAAGACAGCTGGGTAGACTGGTGAGCCTCTCTCCACACAGCTCTTATCCTCTCTACTAACAAATTGGCTTATATGTATAACTACTGGCCTCAGCTTTGGAAATACACAGAGTAAAATGTGTCAAAAAATGTCAATTGTGGCTTGGGGCCTTGCTCATTTAGTTTGTCATCCAGTTTGTCTGTTATATAAACAAATCATTTTTGACAATGAAACTGAATAGATGATGAAAAAACAGCTCATTATAGTAGTTCAGACTGTCTGCAGGATTCAGTTTTATTTTATTTTAAATGGAGCTCATTATTGAATTGAGGTTTGTCACAGCCATTATACTGTTCCAGCTGAGGTAACGCTCATTATACTGTTGAACCTGGGGTTACACAGATGACACCATGGCCTATATTTACCACTGTCAGAACCACTACTTCTGTCCTGTGGGCTTCTGAGGCCACACTCATTATACAAAGCAGCCAAGGCCTACAGGTACATTCTTCTCATATCCCTGCATTTACTTTAACTAACAGGTCATTATACTGTAACCCTAACCCATTACATTTTATTATTTTCTGATTAACTAATCATTTTATCTGTAACTACTGAGGTAACAACAGCATTATACTGTAACTACTGTCATCCACGCTCATTATACTGTCATCCACAGCTCATTATACTGTCATCCAACACACAGCTCATTATACTGTCATCCACAGCTCATCCTACTGTCAACCACACAGCTCATTATACTGTCAACCACAGTAACTCCTACTGTCATCCACACACTCTCTGTAACTACTGTCAACCACAGCTCATTATACTGTCATCCTGAGGTAACACACAGCTCCTACTGTATCCACACACCTACTGTCATCCACACACCTACTGTCATCCACAGCTCATTATACCTACTGTCATCCATTATACTGTATTAACTGCTGTCATTATACTGTATTCTACTGTCATCCACAGCTCATTATCCTACTGTCATCCAGCGTATTATACTGTCATCCACTGAGGTAACACACAGCTCATTATACTGTAACTGTCATCCACAGCACATTATACTGTCATCCACACACTCATTATACTGTCTAATCCACAGCTCATTATACCTCCTACTGTCAACCACGAGGTAACTCCTACTGTCATCCACACACACAGCTCCTACTGTCATCCACGAGGTAACACAGCACATCTGTATTAACTACTGTCATCCACTCATTATACTCCTACTGTCAACCACGTATTAACTACTGAGGTCCTACTGTCAACCACTGTAGACCTCCAGAGCTAGTCATACTGTATTAACTACTGTCAACCACGTAGAGCTCCTACTGTCAACTACGATAACTCCTAGCTGTCATCCACATAACTCCTACTGTCATCCAGAGCTAGTTCCTACTGTCATCCACGATAGACCTCCTACTGTCAACCACGTTATACTCCTACTGTCAACCACGCTAACTCCTACTGTCATCCACACACCTCCTACTGTCAACCACTGATAGACCTCCTACTGTCATCCACACACCTCCTACTGTCATCCACACACCTACTGTCATCCACACACCTACTGTCATCCACGGTTAAAGCTAGTGCACTACTGTCATCCACGCTGCCCAATCCTGCTGTCATCCACGGGAATGTAGTGGACTCCTACTGTCATCATATACGTACTCCTACTGTCATCCACGTGCATCCTGCTGTCATCCACGAAATTACCTCCTACTGTCATCCACGTACCTCCTGCTGTCATCCACCTTCCTCCTACTGTCATCCACACACCTCCTACTGTCATCCACGTTCCTCCTACTGTCAACCACGTAACTCCTACTGTCATCCACACACCTCCTACTGTCAACCACGTACCTCCCCTACTCCCCATCCACACACCTACTGTCATCCACACACCTACTGTCATCCACGTTTCCTCTGCTGTCATCCACGCAGGCATTTTATCGTGCTGTCATCCACGTGGGCAATGGGACCCTGCTGTCATCCACGCTTTATACTTGTTATATGTCATCCACATACCTCCTGCTGTCATCCATTATACCTCCTACTTTTGAATCATCCACGAGGATTAACAGCTCCTACTGTCATCCACGCACTCTCCTACTGTCATCCACGCATCTCCTACTGTCATCCACGCACCTCTCCCACTGTCATCCACCACCTCCTACTGTCATCCACGTAGGAGGGGGCTCTTATTGTCCTACTGTCATCCACACACCTCCTACTGTCATCCACCCACCTCCTACTGTCATCCACGTATTTTCTACTGTCATCCACCCATCTCCCACTGTCATCCACGTACCTCCTACTGTCAACCACGCTTCCAGCCTCCTTTTGTCAACCACAGGCAACACTCCTGCTGTCATCCACGAAATACTGACATTCATCCACAGTTTATGGCTACTTATTATTAACTTGTTCTTGTTTATTTTTTAATCTTTGTGAACAGATGGTTCATTAAACAATGAAATGGAACACTGGATCCTGATTCTGTACAAACCCCACGGGAACCAAGCAGGAAACACCCTCTCCTCTCGTCTATCCTCACTACTAAAAATTGGCTATGATCCTTTCAGCTTTGAAATACACAGAGTAAAATGTTTACAAAAAATTACAATTGTGGCTTGGGGCCTTTTTGTTTGTTCCAGTTTGTCTGTTATATAAAGAAATCGTTTTCTTTAGATGATGAAAAAGCTGTTTCACTGTCTGTATCTTTAATGTTTTTTTAAATGGTGGTTTGATATTTTGTTCCAGATTCCAACACACAAAATCCAGAATACCTTGGCCTATATTTACCACTGTCACAACCACTAGTCCTGGGGCTTCAGTGCCTTTCAAAACCAAAAAGGTACATTCTTCTCATATCCCTGCATTTACTTTCTAACAGGTTTTCATTTTCGTTTCAGTTTATAGTTATGTTAGTTGTTAGGGTACCCATTACATTTTATTATGGGATGAGGATGTTTTATCTTACTGCAACCAGAACTGGCATCCATTTTTCAGCCCTATCCATGCATCCACACACCTCCTACTGTCATCCACGACCCTTGCCAACAGGCCTGATACTGTCAACCACGTTTACTGTCAAATAACTCCCTGTCATCCAAACCAGAAATCAGAAATCAACTTCCTCTGTCAACCACGTAAATCCATTCATCTACACACCTCCTCTGTCAACCACGTCACTGGCATCCACACACCTCCTACTGTCATCCACACACCTACTGTCATCCACACTGCTCATCCACGGCTCTGAGTCTGTCAACCAGTGACCATACTGCATCCACGCTACGCTACTGGGCTGCTACTGCATCCAGTGACGAAACATCCACGACAAGCTGTCATCCATTACCTTTTCATCCACACACCTCAGACAAACTCGAGTCAACCACGAACTCCTACTGTCATCCAATAACTTATCATCCACGAAACAACATCTCCTACTAACCACTTACCTCTACCTGGGAACGCTCCTACTGTCATCCCACACTAGAGCTCTGTCATGCAAATGCGCTACGTCATCCAAATGCAACCACGTACCTCCTACTGTCATCCAATAGTCATTAGTTAAAACTCAAAAGTTCATCCAAACTGTCATCCACATGCAGCTGTCATCCACGCAACTGTCATCCACTCGTTGTGAACGCACTCCAGGTCATCCACACAAGTCATCCATTTTTAAAATGCTTTTCGGCGACAGCATGAGTCATCCACATTATCTGAACCAGCATGCATCCAATACACATCCACAACAGAAAAGCACAGCAGGGGACTGTCAACAAAATAATTATCCATTTCCTCCTGCTGTCATCCACAAACCGCTGTCATCCACGTAATAGAAAACAGTCATCCACGTACCTTTCATCCATCTTCTTTGTTCCACACTCCTAGATGTCCCACGTAAACACTATCATCCACGGGTCTTTATTTCACGCACCTTAAATCCACGCACCTCCTACTGTCATCCCAAGATATGTCATCCACGTATACTGTCATCCACGACTGTGTGTCATCCAACGCAAAATCCACCACCTCCTACTGTCATCCACGTAACGTCATTTTTTAAATTCAAAAAGTCATCCACGCATAAACTTTCATCCAAAACACTGTCATCCACGTTTGTAATGCTACTTTCCAGGTATTACTGTCAAACGTTCCTAATAACCGATAAAAATCATCAACGTACCTCCTGCTGTATATATCATTAGCTGTTAACTTGTTCTTGGAAAAATTTCAGGAGAGAGCTCTTACCAACGGAATGAAATGGAACACTGACCTGATTGGTGAACCAAGCAGGAAACACCCTCTATTCACTTCAAAAAGAATCAAAGAGGATTAAATTTTACAAGATACATGCAGTATTTTTGGGGATGCTGTGGTTGTTGAAACGTGCTCGGTCTTAGTCTAATTCGGCTCACTGTTATCTTGCTGGGCTGAATTGTTACAGATCTGAACAATGATATTTATTTCCATTTTCTGTGAAAACCAAAAAGGTTTTCATTTGCGTTTCCGATAGTTATGTTAGTTGTTGTAATAGCTACAATGGGATGAGGATTTAACCAGTTTTAAAACCCTCCATGGGTTTCCCCTATACACAAATTCTAACCATATGAACGTACCATATTCCTGGCACTGAGTAGCAGGGCACTGAAATGTTGGCTCTGATTTTTAACAAAATGTTCAAAAAAGTAGAGGGTAGGAGCAACTAGTTAATATCTCTTTCCTTAATATCTCCTTAATATCTCTATCCTTAATATCTCCTTAATATCTCTTTCCTTAACATCTCCTTAATATCTCTTTCCTTAATATCTCCTTAATATCTCTTTCCTTAACATCTCCTTAATATCTCTATCCTTAATATAATATCTCCGTCTTCCATTTAGTTGAAGTTCATCTGGCACCATGTTATGATCTTAGTCAGATATGTCTGTACCGCAGAGCACGAGCAAATGGCACAGCTTCACCATGCTAGTGATACCCAAGCCCTGCCGTACCGTACCTATTGATGAAAAATTTAACGGGCTCTACCCTAATAATGTCAGGTTGGTCCGATGGGCTCGGGTAGCAGAGCTCTAGTATTGAGTACTGCATTTCTGACGTGAACCTCTCCTCTTCTCAGTTTTTATAGTTATGTAAAAGTTGAAGGTACCATTCATGGGTCTGTTACGCATTTCTGACATGAACCTCTCCTCTCCTGGCAGGTGGGAGGGAATCTTCACTGCATCATGGCTTTCCAGAGGGTCAACTGGCAGAAGCTAGGCCCCTGGGCCCTCAACCTGGAGAACCTGAGGCATGACCTCCACCACCAGGGGTCTGAGAGGGCCCAGGGGGGCTTAGCAGAGGTCCAGGAGGACAGCGAGAAGACCTCAGGAAAACACCAGGTTTTGGCCCGGCTAGGCCGCTCCAACAGCACAGGTACCAGTAACCAGAAGGTCGTAGCTTGGAAACAGCTGCCTAACACCACAGAGTACCGACACAGGAGCTCACCTGAGAGTGATGTTGAAGAAGATACCACAGATGACTGAGATTCCAATGAGATTCCAATGAGCTGTGAAGTTAGTGCTGCTAAAATATACTGGTTAGTATATCAAACGTTCTCAAAATAGTTTTTCACCCCCCCCCCAAAAAAAAAGAGAGAGAGACGAAAGTGTTGTTTTACCCTGTCTAGCATCATCCAGATTCCATCAAGGATTTTACTTGATTATTGCAATGAAAAGTTAGTACAACATACAAGTTGATACACTTTAGTGTGAAAAGCTACGTTTAATCGTCTAGCAATGTATAGAGGACTGCTGCTATTAATCAGAATGTCTGAAAGCATTGTATTTAAAAGCCATTTAAGAAATAAAATAATAAGAATAAAATATATTACACTTTAAAGTGAGTGTGTTAGTTTGCGAATGTGACTGAAATCCAGTGACTACTGTAAGCCAAGTTTTTCTCAACTCCACGATGCACATCACATCAATGGAGTTGAGCGGAGACGACTACAACGAGTCGCTGTCCGTCGATAAACCCTTACCGTGTCCCTATGTTTGTCCTCTGTAGCTGGTTTCCTTAATTCCTTACCTTGTGCCTGTTTGTCCTCTGTAGCTGCCTTTCTTACTTCCTTACCTTCTACCTATGTTTGTCCTCTGTAGCTGCCTTTCTTACTTCCTTACCTTGTACCTGTGTTTGTCCTCTGTAGCTGGTTTCCTTAATTCCTTACCTTGTACCTATGTTTGTCCTCTGTAGCTGGTTTCCTTACTTCCTTACCTTGTACCTGTGTTTGTCCTCTGTAGCTGTGTGCCTTTCTTTGTTTGCTGATATCCATACTTTTTAATAAAACCTTTATCCAATACAACCACAGACTCTTTCCTTGTATCGACTGACAGCGACTCCGCCCACCGTTGTTGCACTCCACCGAGATGTACATATGGTAGAGTTGAGAAACAACCATGGTAGACTTCAGAAACCCAGCTACAGGAACACTAACTACAGAAACAACCATGGTAGACTTCAGAAACCCAGCTACAGGAACACTAACTACAGAAACAACCATGGTAGACTTCAGAAACCCAGCTACAGGAACACTAACTACAGAAACAACCATGGTAGACTTCAGAAACCCAGCTACAGGAACACTAACAGTAGAAACAACGATGTACATATGGTAGAGTTGAGAAACCCAGCTACAATAAAACTAACTACAGAAACAACCATGGTAGACTTCAGAAACCCAGCTACAGGAAAACTAACTGTAGAAACGTGAATCAAACAGTACAGTGGGTACAATTGACATTGTGATGTCCTGTGAAACTATGTAGATGTTCTTTTCCCAAAGAAAATACCTGAGAAATCAAGTCAACGGATGCTAATCACCGACCAAGATGTAGAGATTTATCTTTGTGCTGTTATTGACGTCCAACATGAGAGACGATGGATAATGAGTGCATGGTTGTGTCTAAAGCCACAGTTAACTCTCCTGCTCAAGCATCTGTGGTTTTGTGTTTACATTTATCCATGTGATTTTAGATTTGCTTCTTTTTCTTAATAAATAACAATTTATATCAAAAAGTGTCATCATTTTACTAATAATGAGTCCACAGTTTGAGTCATAATACCCATAAAACCTAGAGGACAAACAAGGAAATGTCCCCGCCATTTATTTATTTATTTTTCCCAAAGGGGATTTTAGAAACACTTAAAATAAGGGCTGTGTTTCGTGTAGGCTTACCCTGGCGTGAATACATAGGCTGAATCGATACAATACTCCCGAGTGGCGCAGTGGTCTAAGACACCGCATCTCAGTGCAAGAGGCGTCACTGCAGTACCTGGTTCGAACCCAGGCTGTATCACAACTGACCTGTGATTGGGAGTTCCAGAGGGCGGCGCACAATTGGCCCGGCGTCGTCCGGGGGTAGGCTGTCGTTGTAAATAAGAATTTGTTCTTTTAACTGACTTTCCTAGTTAAATAAAGGTTAAAATAAATAATACCTGTTAGCAAAGGTGTCAGAGATGGCGTTCAGGAGCATGCTGGGATTCGTAGTCTTGCATGTCTACTTTGATGCTAATTAGCATTTTTGAATCTGAATAAATAAAGCTGAATATATTGATATTGAGTCACCTTGTCCAAGGCAGATTTTTTTTTACATGTTTATCAAACCATCACGCCAGGGTAAGCCTACACAAAACACAGCCCTTATTTTAACACAGCCCTTATTTTAACACAGCCATTTTGTTTCCTGTAGGCTTACCCTGGCGTGATGGTTTGATAACCGTGTCAATGTTAAATGTTTCTGAAATTCTCCACGAGAAAAATGTAATGGTGTGAAAACGATCGGAACCATTTCCCTGTTTGACCGCCAGGTTTTATGGGAATTGGGACACCTCCACTGTGAGGCTCTATTACATGATATTAATGTGGGCTAACATAACAAGAGTAATACGACCTCACACCGAAGATCACAAAGTCAACAAGACGCGTGACCGTATTTTAACATCCTCTGAAGCATCAGACCCGGGCATGTTGCCATGGATCTGTCTTCGTAGCTATGCTATGTGAGCAGGGCTGAAGCAACATAACCCTCCAGGGTTGGACCACAATGCATCCTGGTTATTTAATACACACAAGAGGACAGAACACTGGCTTACATTCCATCGTCTGTTCTCAACTATTTTCCTGACAACATTAAGATTAAATAAACATTTAAATGATGTCCCCTTAACCCATTAGCGGTTTCATCCACTTCATCCACTTCACTTCATCCACTTCAGACTCAGAATAGATGATAATCTATTCTCTGGTTTTCTCTCATCTTTTTTTTTTTTTTTCAAATGTTGAAATGATTAAATCAATACAAGATAAAGATAAAGGTACGTCTCACGTGAGACGCATTGAGGAATCATCACGATACTGTGAAAAAGGTAACGTCACCTGGATTTCTTATACTACGACAGACATTGGTGCGTATCCTAATTATATAGTGTGTGTGTAGCATTAATTATTGGATGTGTCAGGTCACAGACGTGTTGTCCAGCCAAGGTCTTCATCCCGAATGGCACCCTATTCCCTATTTAGTGCGCTAGTTTTAACCAGAGCCCTATTTAGTGCGCTAGTTTTAACCAGAGCCCTATGGCACCCTATTCCCTATATTAGTTCACTAGTTTTAACCAGAGCCCTATGGCACCCTATTCCCTATTTAGTGCATTAGTTTTGACCACAGACGTATGGCGCCTGGTCATATAAGTAGCACCACCACGTAAGGTATAAGGAACCATTTGGGATGCAATCCAAGGTGATTTAGTCGTACCAGGAACATGTATCCCACTGCTCTCCACTGTTGGATTAGACCACCCAGCTGAGGCCTGGTCTCCTCTGTGTCCTGGCTGAGTCTAGGAGAGGCTGGACCAGTGCTGCAAGAGATCCTGGTTCAAACCAGGATCTCTAGTGACACAGCTAGCAACTGCATCGCCTTAGACCACTGTGCCACTCGGGAGGCCTAGAGGTCAAGGACCTTGAGGATTTAAAGAAACTCATACTTCTCGAACAGTTCAAAAAAGTCCTTCACGAAAGGGTTGCTACCTACATTTAATGAGTACAAGGGTCTCACTTTTGAGAAAGCTGCAGTCCTTGAAGATTATTTTGATAAATATCCGCATAAAAATGGTTTCTCTTATCCGCCAGTTTGTCATTACAGCTATGAGAAAGGACACGTTGTCTTTCAGTGTCCTATATTGAAACAGAAAAATGAGAGCAAAGAAACACTTTCTTCTTCTGGAAGAAAGAACTGGGATCACTCCAGCCCATCAAGTCTCTGGTTGGGACTGGGAACACTCCAGCCCATCAAGTCTCTGGTTGGGACTGGGAACACTCCAGCCCATCAAGTCTCTGGTTGGGACTGGGAACACCCCAGCCCATTAAGTCTCTGGTTGGGACTGGGAACACTCCAGCCCATTAAGTCTCTGGTTGGGACTGGGAACACTCCAGCCCATTAAGTCTCTGGTTGGGACTGGGAACACTCCAGCCCATAAGTCTCTGGTTGGGACCCCAGCCCATCAAGTCTCTGGTTGGGACTCCAGCCCATAAGTCTCTGGTTGGGACCCCAGCCCATAAGTCTCTGGTTGGGACTCCAGCCCATAAGTCTCTGGTTGGGACCCCAGCCCATAAGTCTCTGGTTGGGACCCCAGCCCATAAGTCTCTGGTTGGAACTCCAGCCCATCAAGTCTCTGGTTGGGACCCCAGCCCATAAGTCTCTGGTTGGGACCCCAGCCCATTAAGTCTCTGGTTGGGACCCCAGCCCATTAAGTCTCTGGTTGGGACTGGGAACACTCCAGCCCATTAAGTCTCTGGTTGGGACTGGGAACACTCCAGCCCATTAAGTCTCTGGTTGGGACTGGGAACACTCCAGCCATCAAGTCTCTGGTTGGGACTGGGAACACTCCAGCCCATTAAGTCTCTGGTTGGGACTGGGAACACTCCAGCCCATTAAGTCTCTGGTTGGGACTGGGAACACTCCAGCCCATTAAGTCTCTGGTTGGGACCCCAGCCCATTAAGTCTCTGGTTGGGACCCCAGCCCATAAGTCTCTGGTTGGGACTGGGAACACTCCAGCCCATCAAGTCTCTGGTTGGGACTGGGAACACTCCAGCCCATTAAGTCTCTGGTTGGAACTGGGAACACTCCAGCCATTAAGTCTCTGGTTGGGACTGGGAACACCCCAGCCATTAAGTCTCTGGTTGGGACTCCAGCCCATCAAGTCTCTGGTTGGGACTCCAGCCCATCAAGTCTCTGGTTGGGACTGGGAACACTCCAGCCATTAAGTCTCTGGTTGGGACTGGGAACACTCCAGCCCATTAAGTCTCTGGTTGGGACTGGGAACACCCCAGCCCATTAAGTCTCTGGTTGGGACTGGGAACACTCCAGCCCATTAAGTCTCTGGTTGGGACTGGGAACACTCCAGCCCATTAAGTCTCTGGTTGGGACTGGGAACACTCCAGCCATTAAGTCTCTGGTTGGGACTGGGAACACTCCAGCCATCAAGTACTGGGAACACTCCAGCCCATTAAGTCTCTGGTTGGGACTGGGAACACTCCAGCCCATTAAGTCTCTGGTTGGGACTGGGAACACTCCAGCCCATTAAGTCTCTGGTTGGGACTAGCCCATTAAGTCACTGGTTGGGACCCCAGCCCATAAGTCTCTGGTTGGGACTGGGAACACTCCAGCCCATCAAGTCTCTGGTTGGGACTGGGAACACTCCAGCCCATCAAGTCTCTGGTTGGGACTGGGAACACTCCAGCCCATCAAGTCTCTGGTTGGGACTGGGAACACTCCAGTCCATCAAGTCTCTGGTTGGGACTCCAGCCCAGTTAAGAACAAATTCTTATTTTCAAGCCCATCAAGTCTCTGGTTGGGAACTGGGAACACTGCCATTAAGTTCTGGGGGACTGGGAACACAGAGCCCATCAGCTCTGGGATTGGGACTGGCACCCCAGCCCATTCCTGGTTGGGACTGGGAACACTCCAGCCCATTAACCTGGTTGGGACTGGGAACACCCAGCCCATTAAGCCCTGGTTGGGACTGGGAACACTCCAGCCCATTAAGTCTCTGGTTGGGACTGAACACCCCAGCACTCTGTCATCAAGCAAAAAGTAGTTACATAATTAGAAGAAGTTTTAAATAATAGTTTTTAGAGCTTGTTTTAACACTTTAATAGTTAGCATTTAGGAGCCATAGTGTTTAGCTAGCATAATAGTTAGCATAATTAGGAGTTGATGTTTAGCTAGCATAATATTCTAATTAGGAGCAATGTTTAGCTAAAATAGTTAAAATTAGGAGCCCCTTGAAATAGTTAGCATAATTAGGTGTGTTTAGCTAGCAAACTTTAGGAGACTGTGTTTAGCTAGTAATAGTTAGCATAATTAGGAGCCATAGTGTTTAGCTAGCATAATAGTTAGCATAATTAGGAGCCATAGTGTTTAGCTAGCATAATAGTTAGCATAATTAGGAGCCAAAGTGTTTAGCTAGCATAATAGTTAGCATAATTAGGAGCCATAGTGTTTAGCTAGCATAATAGTTAGCATAATTAGGAGCCATAGTGTTTAGCTAGCATAATAGTTAGCATAATTAGGAGCCATAGTGTTTAGCTAGCATAATAGTTAGCATAATTAGGAGCCAAAGTGTTTAGCTAGCATAATAGTTAGCATAATTAGGAGCCAAAGTGTTTAGCTAGCATAATAGTTAGCATAATTAGCAGCCATAGTGTTTAGCTAGCATAATAGTTAGCATAATTAGGAGCCATAGTGTTTAGCTAGCATAATAGTTAGCATAATTAGCAGCCATAGTGCTCCCCATCACTGTCCCTTTGGTCTGGAGGAAAAAGTCTCTTCTGAAGAGAAAATAGTTGGAGGTTAGTACCAGTTTAGCCAAGTCCACAATACAATTGGTGCTGGGAAGAGCATTAGGTAGAACATGAAGGCCTCTAGGCCCCCCTGATGGGGGATGTTAGTATATAGACTGGTGACATCACAATAAAGTGGCACACTCCATGTATAAACTCCCAGCAATTAAAGGGCATCACTGTGCCTTCTTCAGGGTGGGGAAGACACAGTGATGCCGAAACGTTGATAAATACCCTTTAATTGCTGGGAGTTTATACGTGGAGTGTGCGACGTGGAGTGTGCGACTTTCTTTATTTTGATAGTTTATCATTTATTCGCCGTTAGTCAGCACCTCCACACAAACTATTTTTCTGGGTGTGCGCCGGCTCATGTTTTTTAGTATATAGACTGGTAACATCAAAAGTACACAGAATAGAATTGTCAGGTTTATGGTCCACAGATTTCAAAAGATTGATCAGATCAATAGAGTGTCTAGTAAACGTGGGGAGAGAGAGATCTCGCCCAGGGTTTCACAAAATGGTCTACAAAGGTAGAGATATTCTCTGTCAAAGATCTGTTACTACTCACAATGGGCGTATGGGTGGTGTCATGCTCTTGTGAATTTAGGGGAGAGTGTATAGGACAGGTGTGGTTGGGCAGTCAACTTTCATATACTCATATTCTGTCTTTGTCATTTCCCCTTCATTCAAAATGTTTTAGCCAATTTAGCATTGATCAGAGACTTTAATTGATTAGTAGTGTCCTTTGGGAGTCTTTTGTAAAAATGTATCATCACCAAGTTGTCTCGGAATTTCCTTTTTATATTCTTGTGCATTTAGTGTCACTGTTGCCCCTACTTTGTCATTAGGTTTTATGATGATACTGGAGTCATGTTTCAGTTCCGTAAGAGATTCTTTCTCTACTTTGGACATATTGTGGAATACCTTGTTTTCTTTTAGTCTTAGCCAGGAGATTATGTACATCTTTCTCAACTAGGCGGCAATATGTTTCAAGAGAGGGATTTCCTTTGGTTGGTAAAAATGTCCTTTTCCTGTTAAAATGTGTATTTTCCCTTGTTCATGTCCTCAGGGCGAGAGTCAGGTTCATTATCATTCAGGTTATCAATGGGGAAAAGATTAGCACTGTTTCCTGTCTGGTTACTAATATCGATCAATAGATTAACATTGGCAGGTGCAGAGGGAGGAACCCCATTATCAGAAAATAAATCAAAATGCGGAAAAACTGTTGAAAGTCTATAATTGTATCAAATTCATTGGCCTGTGATGTTGGGATAAATGATAGCCCCTTACCTAGGGCAGATGAACATGTATCAGATATAGGCCTGTTGGACAAGTTCATTACCATGTCTTGCTCCGTGTGTGTGGCGGGGACTTTGGGTGTGGCCGTCTTCCTACGTAGTCCTTGTGTGATGCTGCACATTATCCAGGACCAATGATTGGATTGGATTTACTGTACTCACTCCAAAACTCATGACCTTTCATCCCTGTAGAAGTCTCCCAGACTTCCCCCTTTCCCCCAGGTGAGTCTACTGGACTATGGAACTATAGAGCAACACATCAACAAACCTGTCAACCTGTCCGTCCCCAGGTGAGTCTACTGGACTATGGAACTATAGAGCAACACATCAACAAACCTGTCACCCTGTCCGTCCCTCTGTCCCCAGGTGAGTCTGCTGGGCTATGGAACTCTAGAGCAACACATCAACAAACCTGTCACCCTGTCCGTCCCTCTGTCCCCAGGTGAGTCTACTGGACTATGGAACTCTAGAGCAACACATCAACAAACCTGTCAACCTGTCCGTCCGTCTGTCCCCAGGTGAGTCTACTGGACTATGGAACTCTAGAGCAACACATCAACAAACCTGTCACCCTGTCCGTCCCTCTGTCCCCAGGTGAGTCTGCTGGACTATGGAACTCTAGAGCAACACATCAACCAACCTGCCACCCTGTCCGTCCCTCTGTCCCCAGGTGAGTCTACTGGACTATGGAACTCTAGAGCAACACATCAACAAACCTGTCACCCTGTCCGTCCCTCTGTCCCCAGGTGAGTCTGCTGGACTATGGAACTCTAGAGCAACACATCAACCAACCTGCCACCCTGTCCGTCCCTCTGTCCCCAGGTGAGTCTACTGGACTATGGAACTCTAGAGCAACACATCAACAAACCTGTCACCCTGTCCGTCCCTCTGTCCCCAGGTGAGTCTGCTGGACTATGGAACTCTAGAGCAACACATCAACAAACCTGTCACCCTGTCCTTCCTCTGTCCCCAGGTGAGTCTGCTGGACTATGGAACTCTAGAGCAACACATCAACAAACCTGTCACCCTGTCCGTCCCTCTGTCCCCAGGTGAGTCTGCTGGACTATGGAACTCTAGAGCAACACATCAACAAACCTGTCACCCTGTCCGTCCCTCTGTCCCCAGGTGAGTCTGCTGGACTATGGAACTCTAGAGCAACACATCAACAAACCTGTCACCCTGTCCGTCCCTCTGTCCCCAGGTGAGTCTACTGGACTATGGAACTCTAGAGCAACACATCAACAAACCTGTCAACCTGTCCGTCCGTCTGTCCCCAGGTGAGTCTACTGGACTATGGAACTCTAGAGCAACACATCAACAAACCTGTCACCCTGTCCGTCCCTCTGTCCCCAGGTGAGTCTGATGGACTATGGAACTCTAGAGCAACACATCAACAAACCTGTCACCCTGTCCGTCCCTCTGTCCCCAGGTGAGTCTGCTGGACTATGGAACTCTATAGCAACACATCAACATGGACCTTGTAAAGTGATAAGAATTCCTTATAACTGAGTAAGAGAGCCTCTGCATTTACCAGTTGGCTCACCAACAGGATATTATTTAGAAACCAATATTCCAAAAACAAAGAAGCATTTTTATACAATATATCCCAATGATTCCATATATAATATCTGTGTGGAGAAAAATTATGTTTATAAATGAAGGACCAGGACAAGGATCCTTCTGATATATGGTAATGGTTATGCCTAAATATGGAAGTTCTTCTTTTACTGGAATACCATAATATGAAGGTGTCACACAATCTTTGACAGCTATGAGTTCACATTTATTAATGTTAAGATATAGACCAAACGCTTTGGAAAAGGATTGTAACAAATTGATCGATATGTGAATTTGGTTAGCATCTTTCAGAAAAAGTGTTGAGCTCCGACTTGTAGATCACTGACCGTCATGACTTCGTATTTTTCCGAGTTCCCAGTTCTTTGAAACGCGGCATTAACCAGCTACAAAAAGACACTTCCGGTTGTATCTGTACTCCGTCTAGTCACAACTAGAGAGGAAGAGGAAGACAGAGAGGCCCAACTCCGGGGAAAATATGTCTCCGTCCAGCAGGCGGCGGTTTTTCGTTGTTGCGCCTACCAGGCAATGAGTTTTTGTATGGAGGTAAATGAGAAAGTATCGAATTTGGTCAACAACAAAACAATTAATGGCTCATTTGCTACGTGAAGTTTATTTGATCTAGTAGAAGGTTCGTACTGCTTAAGTTGTAACGAGAGTGTACTGATTTGAAGAAAAAAAAACTATATTGGTTCTTTCGAGATGGTAATGCATATTCATGACATGAGGCTAGTAAGCATATTACCTCTCTTGAATACAGGCGGGTGACGTCAACAACCCTCATCGACTATTCATTTATTAGATTGCCTTGTCATGTTGCCTGTGTGGACTTCCATTGTTTAGTGCGGAAATAGATGTATCTTGTCAGTATATTCATCATCTTCGTCGACAACAGCGTCGTCATAGTTGTACTCCCAGGAACAACATCTGAAATATTTTAGCGTTTTCTTTTCATGTATCAGTTGTTAATTCTATGGAAATTAATTTAGATAACTGAAACGTAACGTTATACAAATGTATATATTTGTTGCTAGCTATAAAGTCCCCTTTTGCCCGTGTTTAAAATAGTCGTGCTCATGTTGCTATGGTGATAACGGTTGTTGTTAAACGACGCTTACCTAGCTAACGTTAGCTTTTCTTTCAAATAATGATAACCTAGCGCTAGCGGTGCTTTATCTTCATTATTTTATTAATGTAGGTAATACAAAATGACTTGCTTAAACAGTTTGAAATGTTTTACGATGAGCTTTTTATTTAGGTAGCTAATTAGATGGGTATCAGTGAACTGTTAGCGAAGTGAACTGCTAACGTAGACATACATTTACTCGTGTGGTTGTTAATTGTGACATCCAACAAAACTAGAAAAGTAGTTTAGTCAGTTGACATAGTTGTCTAGCTACATTTAGACTAAATTGCTTGCTACCTTTATCATTGGTTCTCCTACCGGAAGATGGCGTAATTTCCCCACAATGCTTTGTCCAGGATGTGTGACGGTCAGAAATGGAAATAGAGTGGAAACATGTTTGTTCTATTAATTAGATTTGTCTACCTCTAACAAACGTCGCACAATATCCATCCTCTATAACTGCCATGAAGGCATCTGTGGGGAGAGGATGGTTTCAGGGCAATTCCATGTTAACAGAATGATGCAGATGACAGATTGTTCACTTTAAAATGTACGCCAAACAAAAAAAATAATGATTGCAAAGTTAAATCAACCATTCAACTCTGTTCACAAGGATGACTTTTTAACGTACATTTTAAAGTGAAACATCCGAGTCTCCGCATCATTCTGTTACCATGGAATTTTGTATTTCATATTATTTTCCATGGCTGGCCTCATCCCTTCCACGTCCAACTAGGAGATCAGTACAGTAAGTATGACACAGTTTGAGATAAACTGATTTAAAATTAGGCTTGCCTGTTAAGCAATCAGTTAACCAACTCCGTGTGACAACGCACTGACTGTATCAAATACAACAGGTGTGTTTAGTGTGAAATCCTTACTAACGAGCTCTTCCGAACAATGCAAATAATAAGACATGACTAAATTACACCGAAATTGAGTTATATACAGGGAGTGCCAGTACCAGATCAATGTGCTGAGGTATGAGGTATAAGTTGGAAGTTTACATACACCTTAGCCAAATAGATTTAAACTCAGTTTTTCCACAATTCCTGACATTTAATCCTAAAAATAAGTAAAAATTCCCTGTTTTAGGTCAGTTAGGATCACCACTTTATTTTAAGAATGTGAAATGTCAGAATAATAGTAGAGAGAATTGTTTATTTAAGCTTTTATTTCTTTCATCACATTCCCAGTGGGTCAGAAGTTTATATACACTCAATTAGTATTTGGGAGCATTGCCTTTAAATTGTTTAACTTGGGTCAAACGTTTTGGGTAGCCATCCACAAGCTTCGCACAATAAGTTGGGTGAATTTTCAGCTCCTGACAGAGCTGGTGTAATTGAATCAGATTTGTAGGCCTTCTTGCTCGCACACGCTTTTTCAGTTCTGCCCACAAATTTTCAAAAGGATTGAAATCAGGGCTTTGTGATGGCCACTACAATACCTTGACTTTGTTGTCCTTAAGCCATTTTGCCACAACTTTGGAAGTATGCTTGGGGTAATTTTCCATTTGGAAGACCCATTTGTGGCCAAGCTTTAACTTCCTGACTGATGTCTTTTGTTGCTTCAAAATATCCACATAATCTTCCCTCCCTCATGATGCCATCTATTTTGTGAAGTACACCAGTCCCTCCTGCAGCAAAGCACCGCCACAACATGATGCTGACACCCCCGTGCTTCATGGTTGGGATGGTGTTCTTCGGCTTGCAAGCCTCCCCCTTTTTCCTCCAAACATAACAATGGTCATTATGGCCAAGCAGTTCTATTTTTGTTTATTCAGACCAGAGGACATTTCTCCAAAAAGTACAATCTTTGTCCCCATGTGCAGTTGCAAACCGTAGTCTGGCTTTTTTTATGGAGGTTTTGGAGCAGTGGCTTCTTCCTTTCTGAGCGGCCTTTCAGGTTATGTCGATATAGAACTTGTTTTTACTGTAGATATAGATCCTTTTGTACCTGTTTCCTCCAGCATCTTCACAAGGTCCTTTGCTGTTGTTCTGGGATTGATTTGTACCTTTCGCACCAAAGTACGTTCATCTCTAGGAGACAGAACGGGTCTCCTTCCTGAGCAGTATGACGGCTGCGTGGGCCCATGATGTTTATACTTGCGTACTATTGTTTGTACAGATGAACGTGGTACCTTTGGGCATATTGCTCCCAAGGATGAACTAGACTTGTGGAGGTGCACATTTTTTTTTTCTTGGCTGAGTTTGAAGGTGAGGCCTTGAAATACATCCACAGGTACACCTCCAATTGACTCAAATGAAGTCAATTAGCCTATCAGAAGCTTCTAAAGCCATGACATCATTTTCTGGATTTTTCCAAGCTGTTTAAAGGCACAATCAACTTAGTGTATGTAAACTTCTGACCCACTGGAATTGTAATACAGTGAATTATAAGGTATTTGAGGTAGATATGTACATGAAGGCAGGGTAAAGTGACTCGTCATCAGTGTGTATTATATGCATGTGTGAATTGGATATGTTTTTTTTTTTTTTTACTGATGACCTTTCGGTTACTGGCCCAATGTCTAACCACTAGGCTGCCTGACGCCCGTGTGTGTGTGGCGTCGCTTTGTCTGTGATGTGTGTGAGTGGACAAAACATTAAGAGCACCTTCAGAATATTGAGTTGCCCTCAGATCAGCCTCAATTTGTCAGGGGATGGACTCCTACAAGGTGTTCAATCAATAAATAAAATTGATTTATAAAGCCCTTCTGACATCAGCTGATGTCACAAAGTGCTGTACAGAAACCTAAAACCCCAAACAATGCGGGTGTAGAAACAAAAAGTTGAAAGTGTTCCACAAGGATAGTGGCCCATGTTGACTCCACTGCTTCCCACAGGTGTCAAGTTGCCTGGATGTCATTTGGGTGGTGGACCATTTTTTTGATACACACAGGAAACTTGAGATTGAAACCCAGCAACGTTGCAGTTCTTGACACAAATCCCTTTTCTTATTTATGTAGTGGCGCAGCCAGTCCACAAGGTGGCGCGGTGCCCCTCTTACATTCTTTGTGGAGGACTGTGCCTGATATAGAGATCATGGATGACAGGGAGCTCGGCCCCAATGATTTACTGGGACTTCCGCACGGCACCACCCTCTTTGCGATCAAGGGTGGTAACAGTTGCCATACCAGGTGTTGATGCAGCCAGACAAGATTCTCTCAATGGTGCAGCTGTAGAAACTTTTTGAGGATCTGAGGGCCCATGCCAAATGGGGGCGAAGAGGCACTGTTGTGCTTGTTCTCAACTTCACGAAATGTGAAATAAATAAAATAAATAAATAAACGGTGGTGTGGACATGGATGACATGTTAAGTCCTTAGCTCTTTGCGATCAAGGGTGGTAACAGTTGCCATACCAGGTGTTGATGCAGCCAGACAAGATTCTCTCAATGGTGCAGCTGTAGAAACGCCATGCCAAATGGGGGCGAAGGAAAGTGAAGCTCTCCACTACAACTCGACAATGTGGATGGGGGTGTGCGCTCCACGTTTCCTGTAGTCCACTCCTTGGTCTTACTGATGTTGAGGGAGAGGTTGTCCTGGCACCACACGCCATGTCTCCTGCCTCCCTATAGGCTGTCTCATCGCCGTCGGTGATCAGGCCTACCACCATCAGGAAACTTGATGATGGTGTTGGAGTCGTGCGCGGCCACGAAGTCGTGGGTGAACGGGGAGTACGAGAGGGTGTATGCCAGCATGATTGTAGACTAGCTCAGAAGCACATTGACACACTAATGAATATGTTCACACTGGCCCATATTCACAAAGTGTCTCAGAGTAGGAGTACTGAGCTGGCCCATATTCACAAAGAGTAGGAGTACTGAGCTGGCCCATATTCACAAAGAGTAGGAGTACTGAGCTGGCCCATATTCACAAAGTGTAGGAGTACTGAGCTGGCCCATATTCACAAAGAGTAGGAGTACTGAGCTGGCCCATATTCACAAAGAGTAGGAGTACTGAGCTGGCCCATATTCACAAAGTATCTCAGAGTAGGAGTACTGAGCTGGCCCATATTCACAAAGTATCTCAGAGTAGGAGTACTGAGCTGGCCCATATTCACAAAGAGTAGGAGTACTGAGCTGGCCCATATTCACAAAGAGTAGGAGTACTGAGCTGGCCCATATTCACAAAGTATCTCGGAGTAGGAGTACTGAGCTGGCCCATATTCACAAAGTGTAGGAGTACTGAGCTGGCCCATATTCACAAAGTGTAGGAGTACTGAGCTGGCCCATATTCACAAAGAGTAGGAGTACTGAGCTGGCCCATATTCACAAAGAGTAGGAGTACTGAGCTGGCCCATATTCACAAAGTGTAGGAGTACTGAGCTGCGATCAAGTCGGCATTTTAGTTCATAATGAATAGGACTGAGGCACCCCATATTTAGGTCAGAACTTCTACTTTGAGACGCCTTGTGACCTCAGACCAAATATAATTTTCTAAATCAAGTTTATTTGCTCCACTGTCATGGTATAAGCAGCATTTTTGTATTACTGACTGTGTTTCTTCTTGCCTATAGCTGTACGTGATTCTTTATGTGAGGAATATTGATCTGCTTTAGTTTAGTGCAGGCCACAACCGATGTTTCCATTGATAGTACTGTGAGACAGCAGGTGTCTGAGGTGGGTCTTTCTCTTCCCAGAGCTGACTGAAATGAAGGTCCTGCTCTGCTCTGCTTGGCTGGAGACCACATGGATCTAGCGATCACAACTTGGCCTGGCTAGCACAGCTGTTAGTTTTAGTTCAGTGATTCAGTTTGGAGAGGACACACAGGCCTACAAAACCATACATTCTGTAAAGTCGCTGGGAGTCATTGATCCTGTCAATTCAACAGCTCTAGTTGTGATTAGTCAGTGATGATTCACTGTTTTGAACACAAAGGCTATGTTCAGTTTTATGTTAGCAGGTACTTTGACCCAATCAGAATGAAATTAAAAATGTTATTGAATGGCTTGAACTGTGTAACCTCTGGGCCATAAAGCAGATTACATTCACTACACTAGCATCTCTTATTTATGATCCCAACAATGGGACATTTTTTTTTAAATCAAATCCGGTCCTGTGACTTCTGCCTTATTTTTTACTCCCTCTGCCATAGTAAACCCACGGATAAATGCTCCCCTGTGTGAGGCACAGATTTTTAAAGAAACATGTATTTAAAATAAATTCTCTCCCCAATTTCAAATCTTGTCTCATCGCTGCAACTCCCCAACGTCTCGTTAGGTGAAGGTTGAGTCATGTGTCCTCCGAAACCGTGCTTCTTAACACCAGCCCGCTTAACCAGGAAGCCAGCCGCACCAATGTCGGAGGAAACACCGTTCAACTGACGACTGAGGTCAGCCTGCAGGTACCCGGCCCGCCACAAGGAGTCGCTAGAGCGCGATGAACCAAGTAAAGCCCCCCCGGCCAAACCCTCCCCTATCCCAGACGACACTGGGCCAACTGTGTGCCGCCCTATGGGACTCCCGATCACGGCCGGTTGTGATACAGCCTGGGATCGACCCCGGGTCTGTAGTGACGCCTCTCATTGCAGTGCCTTAGGCCGCTGCGCCTACCCGGGAGTCCCGAGGAAGGAATCTTGATCTATCGAATGTTTGAAAGCGATCTGATGTTCCAAACATATTGTTCATCATGTCTGCTGCAGAGGGACAAGAGAGTCATGAGAAAGCAAAGCTTGATCAGTCATGGAAATAAGTGATGGGAACTTGTTTATCTCAGCAGCTAAAAACAAGATGGAGAACAAGGCAGAGTGAGAAAAATCTGAGCTTTGGCAGAGTTACAGCCGACCAGCACTAGCTCATCTTAACTACGTTTTCAGAGTGACAATCAATACTTGATGTCAAACAATTGATATATCGTCACAAATAATATATACTGTATCAACTTCCCCCATCACTAGATATTACCTGCTCTTCCTATTCAGCCTTCAAATGTCATAGCTTAGCAGCTTTCCAAATGCAAGGGTTGATATAACCTTGGTGTATAGTGACGGAGATTATGGCTTCCAGACTGTGTTTGTAAAGAGGGATTTTTTGTTGTCAGCTGAGCTCTGTCGCCACCATGCTGATGGCAGGGTAAAAATAGCCTCCCCAACTCTATTTGTCCTCTCAAGTCAAAAGCAAGACTAACAATGATGTCTAAGCACTGAATGTATGAAAGACACGTACTTTATATTGGACCATCTTGAATAATTGAACATTGTCGTGATAGGCCTTCATTTGTAATTCTTCAGGCTAACAGATGTAATGATCTATAAGCATGGCCTTAAAATTAACGTTTTGGTCCTCCCGACCACTGTGGATTCATTTAACCAAAAGATCAAAGACGAGACAAAAAATGTTCAACATCCCCTTTTTAAGGGTGGGAGGTTACCGTGGTAACGCAACTCTTCGGGACCGATACGCCCGAAAGATGGCGGAAGTGGATGATGAGTTCAAATCAAGCAACGCGTCAAGTAAAGTTGGTGAAGACGAATGTTCTGAATGGACAACAGTAGCATCGAAAACTGAAACGCAAAGGAAATTGTATGTGTATGTGGAAGGATTCTTGTATGAATGATACGTGTCTGAATGATAATGAATCACTTGTTGGGATTAGTTTGTTGAGTAAATATGCATATGTGGGAGACCCGTTTTGAGGTGTCGAATGATGAAGTATGCGCTGGGGAAAGTAGAGTCTGTCAGAGTGACCAGGAGTGGTCTTCAGTTAGATTTTTTTAAACATTTTTTTTTTTTGCTTGGTTATTTTTTGGGGGTATTTTGTTCCATTTTTGGGAATCCTGTTTCTATCCCGCACAGTAGGTGGCGATCGCCCATATACCACAGAAGAAGGTAACGCGACTCGAGTCTGACTAGTAGCCGCATTGTCTTCTCTTCCCTAACAGGTGAAACTCAAAACAACCTTGTGAACAAAACATTTGTTAATAGCCAAGAAACACATGGACAAAGTTTTATTTCAAGTAAATTAGAACAACTTTTTTTTATGCCTGTACACAGCACTTCTAAAAATGAATGTTTCACTCAGCTCTTCAGGTGCGTACAACCCCCAGCCAGGCAGTGTTGCAGTGCGAAGCAGGATAGGCTATAGGATTGGTAGTTCTTTGACTTTGTGCAATTTAATTTAGCAGCTATGAAACAAAACAGAAATACTGTAGCATTTATTTTTACTATAAATGTCATAATACTTAACTTTTTATTCACAAATGCGAGTGAAATGCTCGCACCGTGGAGCCCTGACCACACACAACGTGGTTGGTGAAATAGACATCTTTACCCATCAATTCCAAAATCTACCCCACATTTGACAGGTGTTCGTTTTAGTCCCTGTCTAGAAGGTCAGTTCAGTGTCCTCCTGCACAGTTGTACTGTAAACTGTTTACCTATGTTTAGTGTCCTGTACCCTAAACCCTTGTACCCTGCATCCTTAACCTGTGTTAGATCACTGTCTTTACATCCTCTGTTTCCCTCAGGAGGAGCTGTTTTCCTTCCTGGCAGTGATATGACTCAAGTGTTGCTCTCCTGAGCCGCTATCAGCTGCTGTTCTACCAGAAAGATGGCTCTGCGGAGATGGTAAGCGTTAGGCAAGATAATCACATGACCCATGGGAGTAGGCAGGCCAGGGGCTGAATGTAGGGAGGATACTGATACCAGAGGATGTTTTGAAGATTGTGAGCACCAAAAGTGTCTTTTTGCCTTTTCTACTTGCCCTTTTTGAAACATTGACTACATATTGTCCTCTAAATATTTATTGTCTGAGCTTCAGTCCTGTAGGATTTATAAACTGTGCAAAGTCTAGTCTGAAGTTACTTTAAAGAGTAACTGAAGGAAAACCTCTCTAGTAGAAAACGGCCTGTGACATTGACATTAGTCACATTTGTTCTAATGTCAAAATTTACTATAAACTGTAAATAGGATCATTTTCAGTCTCATCCAACATTTTGATTTGCAAGATTATTAGGAAAGGAAGGGTACCTTTTTTAACACTTTTCCTTGGCTTGTGTTTGTTTCAATCTTGCCTACAGTTGACAGCACCCAAGCAATCATCAATTCTGAGCACAGCTGCAAGCGACCAGATCGTAATGCCCATGATCAATTTGGTTTGACATTCAATATCCCTTTGGGGATAGTTAGGGACCATCAGTAAATTACAAAATGTACAGGGGGACAATATTTTGTCAATAGTTCCAAATGTCAATGACTTCAAACCAACTATAAATAGTAGCAATTAATATACAATTATTGAAAACATTTAAGAACTCAAATATGTGCAACGTAAAAAGTATTGTCACATTTTACATTGTGTAATTTATTGACGATCCCTAACTAGCTCCAGTGCAAGGCTATCCAAGGTCAAACCAACTGTGCCACGGTCACACACTGGCCGGCTGAAGCTAATTGGTGAAAGAAGTTGACTAGTTAGTCTAGGCTACTTTCAGACAAGACCTGGTTAGACTGTTTCAAGTCATCTAGAGGGGTGAGTGACTGTGTACTGTTTTGGCATGTTCAAACACACACACGAGACACCTACATCAAAGCACACCTCCAAGACCCAAATCTCATTCTGTCGCATCTCCTAATAAGGGGAATTGAAACCAAGGCTAAATCGGGAAGTTCAGTCCCCCTTTAAATACATAAAAGTGAATAGTAGCTTATTTTTTTTTGACAATGTAGCAGGGTCCAGGGAACCAACCAGGGTATCACGTCCAGATACATGTAAACATCCCTGAAGTTAACTTGATGTTGAGGTTTACATGTTGCAACACTGATGCTGAAGGGACAACGTCAGGGCCCTTTACATGTAACATACAAAGTGCATGTTCGTTGTTTACAAGATATCCCCATTTTGATAGATTCCTCTGAGAAAACTTGTGGCTCAATAATGTCTCGAATTGAAGAATGAAACCAGTCTGTATTTTTCCTCAGTGAATGTACTGCCTTGTGTTACTTTTTGGGGATTTGCTAGAAATGTGATTTTCTTTTCTTTCCAGTTTGATGTGAAAAACCAGCGCACCTTGTTGAGGAGGACCACATGTCATGACCTTCACCAGGAGGGCCTCTTTGTGGGGAACCGTGTGAATGTGTTCTCCTGCCAACTCAATCTGATTGTATATTGGGGACCAGTATACAGGAAACAAGCTCGGCAGCAAGAAAGAGAGGTATGTGTGGTTCAATGATTCCCATCTAAAAGGCTGGGAAAGATCATTGATAGCATGCTGTTTTACTTTCCTTCTATTTGTGTGTGTGTGTTCTTCTCTCTGCTCCTCTGATAGATGGGACAGACCATGAGAACACATTGATTTGACCTCTAACCTCCTCACTCAGGGGCTGCAGTTGTCATGAGACAGATGGATCATTCATATGCACTGTCCAGTTCAGTTCGGAGGTTCATGTTTTCTAGTGCTGATTGACACAGAAATGAAATGCTTTCTTCAATGTCTTCAAATCAAGTTATACGTCTCAAAGATCCGTTAAAATTACAGTGCTTTCGGGAAAGTATTTAGACACCTTGACTTTTTCTACATTTTGTTACGTTACAGACTTATTATAAAATGGATATTTTGTTACAGCATTCTAAAATGATTTAAACTGTCTCCCCCCCTCACCAATCTACACACAATACCCCAGAATGACATCACAATACCCCAGAATGACATCACAATACCCCAGAAATCACAATACCCCAGAATGACATCACAATACCCCAGAATGACATCACAATACCCCAGAATGACATCACAATACCCCAGAAGGACATCACAATACCCCAGAATGACATCACAATACCCCAGAAGGACATCACAATACCCCAGAAGGACATCACAATACCCCAGAAGGACATCACAATACCCCAGAAGGACATCACAATACCCCAGAATGACATCACAATACCCCAGATCACAATACCCCAGAATGACATCACAATACCCCAGAATGACATCACAATACCCCAGAAGGACATCACAATACCCCACAATGACAAAGCGAAAACAGGTTTAGACATTTCTGCAAATGCATAAAAAACAGATACCTTATTTACATAAATAATCCAACCCTTTGCTATGAGACTTGAAATTAAGCCCAGGTGCATCCTGTTTCCATTGACTATCGTTAAGATGTTTCTACAACTTGATTGGAGTCCACCTGTGGTAAATTCAATTGATTGGACATGATTTGGAAAGGTCCCACAGTTGACAGTGTATGTTGGAACAAAAACCAAGCCATGAGGTTGAAGGAACTGCCTGTAGGGCTCTGAGACAGGATTGTGTTGAGACACAGATCTGGGGAAGGGTACCAAAACATTTCTGCAGCATTGAAGGTCCCTAAGAACACAATGGCCTCCATCATTCTTAAATGGAATAAGTTTGGAACCAGTAAGACTCTTCCTAGAGCTGGTCGCCCGGGCCAAACTGAGCAACCGGGGGAGAAGGGCCTTGGTCAGGGAGGTGACCAAGAACCCGATGGTCAATCTGACAGAGCTCCAGATGGGAGAACCTTCCAGAAGGACAACCATCTCGGCAGCACTCCACCAATCAGGCCTTTATGGTAGAGTGGCCAGATAGAAGCCCCTCCTCAGTAAAAAGGCACATGACAGCCAGCTTGGAGTTTGCCAAAAGGCAATTAAAGGACTCTCAGATCATGAGGAACAAGATTCTCTGGTCTGATGAAATAGAACTATTTGGCCTGAATGCCAAGCGTCACGTATATAGGAAACCTGGCACCATCCCTACGGTGAAGCATGATGGTGGCAGCAAAGTACAGAGATCCTTGATGAAAACCTGCTCAGGACCTCAGACTGGGGTGACGGTTCACCTTCCAACAGGACAACGACCCTAAACACACAGCCAAGACAACGCAGGAGTGGCTTCAGGACAAGTCTCTGAATGTCCTTGAGTGGCCCAGCCAGAGCCCGGACTTGAACCCAATGGATCAACTCTGGAGAGACCTGAAAATAGCTGTGCAGCGACGCTCCCCATCCAACCTGACAGAGGTTGAGAGGATCTGCAGAGAAGAATGGGAGAAACAGCCAATGCACGTGTGCCAAGCTTGTAGTGTCATACCCAAGAAGACTTGAGGCTGTAATCGCTGTTAAAGGTGCTTCAACAAAGTACTAAGTAAAGGGTCTGAATACTTATGTAAATATATATATTTTGTTTTTATAAAGTTGCAAAAATGTCTTAACAACCCGTTTTTTTGCTTTGTCATTATGGGGTATTGTGATGTCATTATGGGGTATTGTGATGTCATTATGGGGTATTGTGATGTCATTATGGGGTATTGTGATGTCATGGGGTATTGTGATGTCATTATGGGGTATTGTGATGTCATTATGGGGTATTGTGTGTAGATTGATGAGGGAGAAAAACAATTTAATCCATTTTAGAATAAGGTTGTAACATAACAAAATGTGGAAAAGTCAAGGGGTCTGAATACTTTCCGAGGGTACTGTATAATCAGAGTCAATGTATTCAGTTAGTCACCTGTTGAGGTAAGGCTCACATCTTCAAAGGCTGAATATCTCACATCTTCAAATGCTGAATATCTCACAACTTAAATCCTCATGTCTTTTGAGGCACCAGTGTGTCAATCCTAAGTATCATAATTTAAAAAATCCCCATCAAAATCGGTCAGTTGAAGCTAGCAATATCTAAATCTACCCCATCCGCCTCTGCGGTGGGAGGCGGCCGAGCTACAGCTGTGTTTGTCCGACCATAAGACATCAGGAACATCTGTACTCTCACTAAAATGTCTGTAGGTAAACCCATATTAATGAATGGAAGTTTGGAGGTAGTTTTTGTGCCAACAAAAATAAGGGGTTAAATATGTCCAACAAAAAAAACCTAATATTTCCTGTTGCTTTCTTATTTCTCCTAGATGGAACAGACAATTCAAAACCTTATGATACATTTTTTGGCTGTCTTTTTTTTTGCCATTTAGTAGTAAAGGCCAAATTCAATATTTTATCAAATTTTTGTATATTTATTTTTGATTCCTAAAATATTACATTTATTAGCAAAATTATCCATGTTATGACCATCTTTAAAAAAATCTATGTTAGGTACGTAGAACCCCCCCCCCCCCAACAGCTTAGACTGTTAGAGGTTAATTTGGATGATCGGAGGTCATCTGTTGCTTTGTGCAGGGTTGCTGAGACAGAAATACTCACGACTAGAGCTATTCATTCTGCTTTCAACCAGCCGTCTGTCATCATGACACTGCTTCGCTATTACATTCAGAGCTGCTTCCTGCTCGGATTGTATTGTGTGTCTATTCCTGCTTCTGTATTGTATTGTCCGATGAGCCTTTAATGAACCCTGCAGGGCCTGCTGCTGAATATTCATGGACTGTGTGTCACAGCATGTGCCCCAAAATATCACCCTATTGCATTTCCAGTGCACTACTTTTTGACCAGGGCCCTGTTCAGAAGTAGGGCACGATAAAGGGAATAGAGTGCCATTTTGGAGACCGACACAGTGTGTTCAGAGTGGTGTTCTCTCTCGTCTGAGTGGAATGACTCACGCTTCTATAGCTTCACATGCCTTTCTCTGCTCTGTTCTACTCTGTGATGAATACCAAACACCTCAGCCCACAGTATTCGTCTCACCCACTAGACTAACACTCTGTCGCTCTCTGTCTCTCATTGTCATACGTAAGGCTGTGTTAGTTATTTGCGACCACCATTTTATGACGCTGTGGCATCCGATTTGTAGTTCATCAGTGTCAGTACTAGAGACATATACAAAATGGCGTCTGGAATTATTGCATTCATTGATAAAGATGAGAATTACTGTATAAAAATGATGGTCAGACGACATGAAAATAGTGGGTTTTTGCCTTTGAAAGAACAATGCATATGTCTGGGGAAAAAAAAGAACTAATCCTGCTATAAAATATGGAGGTGATCTTTGATGTTATGGGTAGTCCTTGACTTGGGCAGGAGCTCATCGGATCTTAGTATCAGCACCTCAACATGTTCTGTTTGTGCTCCTGTCCCTCTTTTTATAATTTTGCACGCCCAATTTTTCAGTTTTTGATTTGTTAAAAAAAGTTTGAAATATCCAATAAATGTCGTTCCACTTCATGATTGTGTCCCACTTGTTGTTGATTCTTCACAAAAAAAATACAGTTTTATATCTTTATGTTTGAAGCCTGAAATGTGGCAAAAGGTCGCAAAGTTCAAGGGGGCCGAATACTTTCGCAAGGCACTGTACACATAATTTATACTATACATATCTATATTCATATCATTTACACTATATATATCTATATACACATCAATTACGCTATACATATCTATATAGTGCATTCTGCAGTGAGCCTTCCCATCTGGTTTGCGCTTAGTGGGACTATCATTTGTTTTTCAACAGGACAATGACCCAACACCTCCAGGCTGTGTAAGGCCTATTTGACCAAGAAGGAGAGTGATGGCGTGCTGCATTAGATGACCTGGCCTCCACAATCATCCGACCTCAACCCAATTGAGATGGTTTGGGACGAGTTGGACCACAGAGTGAAGGAAAAGCAGCCAACAAGTGTGCAGCATATGTGGGAACTCCTTCAATACTGTTGGAAAAGCATTCCAGGTGAAGCTGGTTGAGAGAATGCTAAGAGGGTACAAAGCTGTCATCAAGGCAAAGTGTGGCTACTTTGAAGAATCTAAAATGTTTAATTTATTCTGATTTGTTTACCACTTTTTTTGGTTACTACATGATTCCATATGTGTTATTTCATAGTTTATGTCTTCACTATTACTCTACATTGTAGAAAATAGTAAAAATAAAAAAATAAAACCCCTTGAATGAGTAGGTGTGTCCAAACCTATGACTATGGTGTGGTTTGGGACGATGTGTCCAGGTGTGTCCAAACCCTCTCTGATTTGAAAACAGTGGGGGTATCCATATTTATGGAACTGTTTAATTAGTAATACAACCTGCCCACAGTGGGCCTCCTATTTGTAGTACAGGACGAGAGTAAAGAGGATTCCTCAAATTCTTTGGGTCTCTTCAATGCCTGAGAGGATTAGGCTATGAGACTAATCTAATTTGGTGTGATGATAGGCATCAACCCACTCATGCAAACAAATCAAATCAATTCTGATTGTTTACCTTTCCTCTCGTTTTGACTAACAGGTTTACAGATGTATTTCATATGTTGCCCACCTGCTATTGTCCTGATTCTAGTTGGATTATAATCTGTGAATGATGTGTCCCTCTCCTGGTTTTAGAGAGTGATTATAATCTGAGAATGATGTGTCCCTCTCCTGGTTCTAGAGAGTGATTTATAATCTGAGAATGATGTGTCCCTCTCCTGGTTCTAGAGAGTGATTTATAATCTGAGAATGATGTGTCCCTCTCCTGGTTCTAGAGAGTGATTATAATCTGTGAATGATGTGTCCCTCTCCTGGTTCTAGAGAGTGATTATAATCTGAGAATGATGTGTCCCTCTCCTGGTTCTAGAGAGTGATTTATAATCTGAGAATGATGTGTCCTTCTCCTGGTTCTAGAGAGTGATTATAATCTGAGAATGATGTGTCCCTCTCCTGGTTCTAGAGAGTGATTTATAATCTGAGAATGATGTGTCCCTCTCCTGGTTCTAGAGAGTGATTATAATCTGAGAATGATGTGTCCCTCTCCTGGTTCTAGAGAGTGATTATAATCTGAGAATGATGTGTCCCTCTCCTGGTTCTAGAGAGTGATTATAATCTGAGAATGATGTGTCCTTCTCCTGGTTCTAGAGAGTGATTATAATCTGTGAATGATGTGTCCCTCTCATGGTTCTAGAGAGTGATTATAATCTCAGAATGATGTGTCCCTCTCCTGGTTTTAGAGAGTGATTATAATCTCAGAATGATGTGTCCCTCTCCTGGTTCTAGAGAGTGATTATAATCTGAGAATGATGTGTCCTTCTCCTGGTTCTAGAGAGTGATTATAATCTGAGAATGATCTGTCCCTCTCCTGGTTCTAGAGAGTGATTTATAATCTGAGAATGATGTGTCCCTCTCCTGGTTCTAGAGAGTGATTATAATCTGAGAATGATGTGTCCCTCTCCTGGTTCTAGAGAGTGATTATAATCTGAGAATGATGTGTCCTTCTCCTGGTTCTAGAGAGTGATTATAATCTGTGAATGATGTGTCCCTCTCCTGGTTCTAGAGAGTGATTATAATCTCAGAATGATGTGTCCCTCTCCTGGTTTTAGAGAGTGATTATAATCTCAGAATGATGTGTCCCTCTCCTGGTTCTAGAGAGTGATTATAATCTGAGAATGATGTGTCCTTCTCCTGGTTCTAGAGAGTGATTATAATCTGAGAATGATCTGTCCCTCTCCTGGTTCTAGAGAGTGATTTATAATCTGAGAATGATGTGTCCCTCTCCTGGTTCTAGAGAGTGATTATAATCTGCGAATGATGTGTCCCTCTCCTGATTCTAGAGAGTGATTATAATCTGAGAATGATGTGTCCCTCTCCTGGTTCTAGAGAGTGATTATAATCTGAGAATGATGTGTCCCTCTCCTGGTTCTAGAGAGTGATTATAATCTGAGAATGATGTGTCCCTCTCCTGGTTCTAGAGAGTGATTATAATCTGAGAATGATGTGTCCCTCTCCTGGTTCTAGAGAGTGATTATAATCTGAGAATGATGTGTCCTTCTCCTGGTTCTAGAGAGTGATTATAATCTGAGAATGATGTGTCCCTCTCCTGGTTCTAGAGTGATTATAATCTGAGAATGATGTATCCCTCTCCTGATTCTAGAGAGTGATTATAATCTCAGAATGATGTGTCCCTGTTCTTTCTTCTTTTTTTGTCACCTTTCTGAAACATTCTTGAAATATAGAAAGTACTCTCACTCTGTTTCATGGCTCTAATTTTAATTATGAATGCTTAGGCTACAGGGTGGGCCATTTGAATGACAAATAGTTTTTTTTTTCGGACCAGCTTTTCAGGCTTCTTCTGTGTTATTCTAAATGTGAAGGAAGAGGATCCCTCATTTGCACACCTGGAAGCTGAGCTGTAGCTTGTTATGAGGACAGGACAGACAGCTGAATAAACCAAGGTCACCTTTATATTTCTGTAGCGGTCAGCTGGCTTCTGGAGAGCAACAAAAGAGGCCCGCTCTGATAGTGCCACCTGTAATACGAGCACATTACCCAGAATGCCTCTCCAAAGTATTTTTCCATGAAGTGTGCAGAATAAAACCGTAATGTGGTGGCCTTGTGGAATCCCCGGGCGTCTTTTGTCCTCTGTAGTGTGTTATTAGGAATGCGTCCCAAATGGCACCCTATTCCTTTTATAGTGCACTTCTTTTGATCGGGATCACAGTGCACTGGTCAAAAGTAGTGCACTATTTAGAGAATAGGCTGCTATTTGGGACGTGCCCTGGGTTTGTCCTGGGAATGATCCAGCAGTCAACGCCTGACTTCATCTGATCACTCATTAACTCTGTGTGTTTATGGGTTCCTTACAGGAAGCTGGCGGCAGACTTTTACACTGAACATCAGACAAAGTCTTTCTTCAAGTGAGTCCTTCCTGTGTAAATGATTAGCCTGTCTTCTCTCTGTGTGAGCAGAGCGGCCAGGGGGCATGTTTCAAGGAGGCTCCAAGGGCCATCTAACCAGTAACCACCACAATCATTTTAGCATTGTCAGCGCAATAAATGTCACAGAGATCGTGGTGACATGTTGAACAGTCTTGACAGGGGAAAAGGACCTCTTAAATTAAGAGAATTATAAGTAGTTTAAATTAATCCACACATTTTCTTGGTCACCGAATATGGTCACCGAAATCTCTGTGTATTCTTACCCTTTACAAATGTCACGTTCAATGACATATTCCTCACCATCTGAGCAGAAATAGTTCCTAAGTAGTTTATTTGCACTGTAGTAGAGATTCCAGTAAAGGTTATGTTGCTAAACGTTCTTATTCTCTCTTACATCCAGAGCTGACAGTTTATTGGAGGTTTTTCATGCTGTGTTTTTCAGCAACCTGGAAGCAATTTATGACCTCTGGGCCTGGGGTTGCCATGGAGCTGATGGGTGAAGAGGCGGTGTCAGTGTGGAGAAGGATTCTAGGCCCCACTGACTGGGGCGTGGCACGGAAAGAGGCCCGACTCAGAGCCCAGGTTGGCACAGATGACACCAGAAATGCTGGACATGCGTCTGACTCACTGGCTTCAGCAGTAAGAGTAAGTCATTCTAGTAGAGAGAACAGGAGAGGGCCTAGTACCGAGCCCTTGGGGACAGCAGTAGAGCGAACAGCAGATGCTCTAATACTGATCCCTGGGGGACACAAGTAGTGAGAACAGGAGAGGGCCAAGTACAGAGCCCTGGGGTACAGCAGTGATGAGAACAGGAGAGGGCCAAGTACAGAGCCCTGGGGTACACCAGTAGTGAGAAAAGGAGAGGGCCAAGTACAGAGCCCTGGGGTACACCAGTAATAAGTAATGTTATTTTGTTTTGGAACTGGAATTTTTCTTCCCATCCACAGCGGGCCATGGTCCTGCTAACACGGCCACAGACTGTGCCTGTTGCGTCATCAACCCTCACGCTATATCAGAAGGTAAGGAAGACCTCCTTATCTTTCACATGGAACGTAGCCTTACTCTCCACAAGTAATTTTTTATTATGCTTTTCGCAACTCTATGCGCAGTTCTCTTATATACCATACCCCTTAAATTATATTTATGGCTATTTTCTGTAGTGCTTTTGAGTTCCTAAGATATAAAAACGCCTCACTGTCAATAACCGTTAAAAGATCAAGCCCTAAAATAGGTTTTGGCTCAAAGTTTATAGCTTACAGTAACTTTACAGTAACTTTCTCATCTTGGTTTAACTGGCTGGTATCCAGAGAAGCCACTTGGTTGTTGCTGTAAAACTCTTGCCTGCCACTAAAACCCTTTTTCTTATCAAATCTAATTTGATTGGTCACATACACATGGTTAGCAGATGTTAATGCGAGTGTAGCGAAATGTTTGTGCTTCTAGTTCCCGACCGTGCAGTAATATCTAACAAGTAATCTAACCGAACAATTTCACAACTACCTTATACACACACACACACACACACACAAGTGTAAAGGAATGAATAAGAATATTGTACATGAAAATATATGAATGAGTGATGGCCGAACGAAAATACCCTACATTACCCATCTCATATGTATGTAAACATTATATAAAGTGGCATTGTTTAAAGTGACTAGTGATACATTTATTACATCCAATTTTTAATTATTAAAGTGGCTGGAGTTGAGTCAGTATGTTGGCAGCAGCCACTCAATGCTAGTGATGGCTGTTTAACAGTCTGATGGCCTTGAGATAGAAGCTGTTTTTCAGTCTCTCGGCCCCTGCTTTGATGCACCTGTACTGACCTCGCCTTCTGGATGATAGCGGGGTGAACAGGCGTGGCTCGGGTGGTTGTTGTCCTTGATGATCTTTATGGCCTTCCTGTGACATCGGGTGGTGTAGGTGTCTTGGAGGGCAGGTAGTTTGCCCCCGGTGATGCGTTGTACAGACCTCACTACCCTCTGGAGAGCCTTACGGTTGTTGGCAGAGCAGTTGCCGTACCAGGCGGTGATACAGCCCGACAGGATGCTCTCGATTGTGCATCTGTAAAATGTGCATCTGTAAAGGTTTGAGTGTTTTTGGTGACAAGCCGAATTTCTTCAGCCTCCTGAGGTTGAAGAGGCGCTGCTGCGCCTTCTTCACGATGCTGTCTGTGTGGGTGGACCATTTCAGGTTGTTCGTGATGTGTACGCAGAGGAACTACTGTCCCGTCGATGTGGATAGGGGGCTGCTCCCTCTGCTGTTTCCTGAAGTCCACGATCATCCTCTTTGTTTTGTTGATGTTGAGTGTGAGGTTATTTTCCTGACTCCACACTCCAGGGGCCCTCACCTCCTCCCTGTAGGCCGTCTCGTCGTTGTTGGTAATCAAGCCTACCACTGTTGTGTCGTCCGCAAACTTGAGGATTGAGTTGGAGGCCTGCATGGCCACGCAGTCATGGGTGAACAGGGAGTACAGGAGAGGGCTGAGAACGCACCCTTGTGGGGCCCCAGTGCTGAAGATCAGCGGGGTGGAGATGTTGTTACCTACCCTCACCACCTGGGGGCGGCCCGTCAGGAACTCCAGGACCCAGTTCCACAGGGCGGGGTCGAGACCCAGGGTCTCGAGCTTAATGACTAGTTTGGAGGGTACTATGTTGTTAAATGCTAAGCTGTAGTCGATGAACAGCATTCTCACATAGGTATTCCTCTTGTCCAGATGGGATTGTGCAGTGTCATTGCGATTGCGTCGTCTGTGGACCTATTGGGGCGGTAAGCAAATTGGAGTGGGTCTAGGGTGTCAGGTATTGCGGAGGTGATATGATCCTTGACTAGTCTCTCAAAGCACTTCATGATGATGGAAGTGAGTGCTACGGGATGGTAGTAATTTAGCTCAGTTACCTTAGCTTTCTTGGGAACAGGGACAATGGTGGCCCTCTTGAAGCATGTGGGAACAACAGACTGGGATAGGGATTGATTGAATATGTCCGTAAACACACCGGCCAGCTGGTCTGCGCATGCTCTGAGTACGTGGCTGGGGATGCCGTCTGGGCCTGCAGCCTTGCGAGGGTTCACACGTTTAAATGTTTGGCAGTCTGCATTTCATTGTAAGGAATTCTAGGTCAGGTGAACAAAAGGACTTGAGTTCCTGTATGTTGTTATGATCACACCACGTCTCGTTCATCATAAGGCATACACCCCCCTGCCCTTCTTCTTACCAGAGAGATGTTTGTTTCTGCTGCCGCGATGCGTGAAGAAACCGGGTGGCTGTACCGACTCCGATTAGCGTGTCTCGAGTGCCATGTTGCGACAGGGGCAGAGTAATACAAAAATAATACTTATTTTCCACCATAATTTGCAAATAAATTCATTAAAAATCCTACAATGTGATTTTCTGGATCTTCTCATGTTGTCTGTCATAGTTGAAGTGAACCTATGATGGAAATTACAGGCCTCTCATATTTTTAAGTGGGAGACCTTGCACACTTGGTGGCTGACTAAATACTTGTTTGCCCCACTATAGGGGTTTTCAATGAATCCTCACATTAGAAAGCGCTGTCCATTTAGTTGTTAGTTGAAACAACATCCACAATGACCATGTTTCAGTTTCAACCTGCTGTTCAACTTCTTTCTTCAAATCGATCAATCACAGTGAGGTGAGTTTTAAAAAGCATGATACTGTTTTGATGATGTGTTTGATATGATTTTCTATTTAATTTGCATTCAGGTTGAAACTGAATAACAGATAACTGATGCAAACACCTTATTGAACAACAGGGACTGTGAAGCAACACAAACACAGGCCCAGACACATGCATACACACATGATAACAACATACACACCATACACACATGTACACATGGATTTTGTGTTGTAGATATGTGGTAGTAGAGTAGTGGTCTGAGGGAACACACTTAATGTATTGCAGAGTAGTGGTCTGAGGGAACACACTTAATGTATTGTAGAGTAGTGGTCTGAGGGAACACACTTAATGTATTGTAGAGTAGTGGTCTGAGGGAACACACTTAATGTATTGTAGAGTAGTGGTCTGAGGGAACACACTTAATGTATTGTAGAGTAGTGGTCTGTGGGAACACACTTAATGTGTTGTAGATATGTGGTAGTAGAGTAGTGGTCTGAGAGAACACACTTAATGTATTGTAGAGTAGTGGTCTGAGGGAACACTTAATGTATTGTGAAATCTGTTATGAATGTATTGTAAAAAAAAAAAGAAAAAAGGAAATTCAATGGTATAATTACCTTCATTTTGCCAGATCCCAGGAAGAGTAGCTGCTGCCTTGGCAGGAACTAATGGGGATCCATAATAAACCCCAGGAAGAGTAGCTGCTGCCTTGACAGGAACTAATGGGGATCCATAATAAACCACAGGAAGAGTAGCTGCTGCCTTGGCAGGAACTAATGGGGATCCATAATAAACCCCAGGAAGAGTAGCTGCTGCCTTGACAGGAACTAATGGGGATCCATAATAAACCACAGGAAGAGTAGCTGCTGCCTTGGCAGGAACTAATGGGGATCCGTAATAAACCCCAGGAAGAGTAGCTGCTTCCTTGGCAGGAACTAATGGGGATCCGTAATAAACCCCAGGAAGAGTAGCTGCTGCCTTGGCAGGAACTAATGGGGATCCATAATAAACCCCAGGAAGAGTAGCTGCTGCCTTGACAGGAACTAATGGGGATCCATAATAAACCACAGGTAGAGTAGCTGCTGCCTTGGCAGGAACTAATGGGGATCCGTAATAAACCCCAGGAAGAGTAGCTGCTGCCTTGGCAGGAACTAATGGGGATCCATAATAAACCCCAGGAAGAGTAGCTGCTGTCTTGGCAGGAACTAATGGGGAGCCATTATAAATACAAATGTCAGTGGTTAGAGGGACAATAGAGCCATGAGTACCAGGTCATTAGATAGAGCCCTGGGTACTGAGTCCCAGGCCATTAGATAGAGCCCTGTGTACTGAGTGCCAGGCCATTAGATAGAGCCCTGGGTACTGAGTCCCAGGCCATTAGATAGAGCCCTGGGTACTGAGTCCCAGGCCATTAGATAGAGCCCTGTGTACTGAGTACCAGGCCATTAGGTAGAGCCCTGGGTACTGAGTACCAGGCCATTAGATAGAGCCCTGGGTACTGAGTACCAGGCCATTAGGTAGAGCCCTGGGTACTGGGTACCAGGCCATTAGGTAGAGCCCTGGGTACTGAGTGCCAGGCCATTAGATAGAGCCCTGGGTACTGAGTTCCAGGCCATTAGATAGAGCCCTGGGTACTGGGTACCAGGCCATTAGATAGAGCCCTGGGTACTGGGTACCAGGCCATTAGGTAGAGCCCTGGATACCAGGCCATTAGGTAGAGCCCTGGGTACCAGGCCATTAGGTAGAGCCCTGGGTACTGAGTGCCAGGCCATTAGATAGAGCCCTGGGTACTGAGTACCAGGCCATTAGATAGAGCCCTGGGTACTGGGTACCAGGCCATTAGATAGAGCCCTGGGTACTGAGTACCAGGCCATTAAATAGAGCCCTGGGTACCAGGCCATTAGATGGAGCCCTGGGTACCAGGCCATAAGATGGAGCCCTGGGTACCAGGCCGTTAGATATAGCCATGACTACCAGGCCATTAGATAGAGCCCTGGGTACCAGGCCATTAGATGGAGCCCTGGGTACCAGGCCATTAGATGGAGCCCTGGGTACCAGGCCGTTAGATATAGCCATGACTACCAGGCCTTTAGATAGAGCCCTGTGTACTGAGTACCAGGCCATTAGGTAGAGCCCTGGGTACTGAGTACCAGGCCATTAGGTAGAGCCCTGGGTACTGAGTACCAGGCCATTAGGTAGAGCCCTGGGTACTGAGTACCAGGCCATTAGATAGAGCCCTGGGTACTGGGTACCAGGCCATTAGGTAGAGCCCTGGGTACTGGGTACCAGGCCATTAGGTAGAGCCCAGGGTACTGGGTACCAGGCCATTAGGTAGAGCCCAGGGTACTGGGTGCCAGGCCATTAGGTAGAGCCCTGGGTACCAGGCCATTAGATAGAGCCCTGGGTACTGAGTACCAGGCCATTAGGTAGAGCCCTGGGTACTGAGTACCAGGCCATTAGATATAGCCATGACTACCAGGCCATTAGATAGAGCCCTGGGTACTGAGTCCCAGGCCATTAGATATAGCCATGACTACCAGGCCTTTAGATAGAGCCCTGGGTACTGAGTCCCAGGCCATTAGATATAGCCATGACTACCAGGCCATTAGATGGAGCCCTGGGTATTGAGTACCAGGCCATTAGATAGAGCCCTGGGTACCAGGCCATTAGGTAGAGCCCTTAGTACCAGGCCATTGTGTAGAGCCCTGATTCCTGAGTACCAGGCCATTAGATAGAGCCCTGGGTACTGAGTACCAGACCATTAGGTAGAGCCATGAGTACCAGAGCCTGAGACGCCCAACCCTGAGAGGGTGGAGAGGAGGATCTGATTGAGCCTGAGACTCTCAGCCCTGAGAGGGTGGAGAGGAGGCTCTGATAGAGCCTGAGACGCCCAGCCCTGAGAGGGTGGAGAGGAGGATCTGATAGAGCCTGAGACACCCAGCCCTGAGAGGGTGGAGAGGAGGATCTGATAGAGCCTGAGACACCCAGCCCTGAGAGGGTGGAGAGGAGGATCTGATAGAGCCTGAGACACCCAGCCCTGAGAGGATGGAGCCTGAGACGCCCAACCCTGAGAGGGTGGAGAGGAGGATCTGATAGAGCCTGAGACACCCAGCCCTGAGAGGGTGGAGAGGAGGATCTGATTGAGCCTGAGACTCCCAGCCCTGAGAGGGTGGAGAGGAGGATCTGATGGTTCACGCTGTTGAAGGCAGCGGATAGATCTAGGAGGATGAGAACAGAGGAGAGAGAGTCAGGGTTGTTGGGTTGTGTTTCGGAGGATGCATGGATCTTGACCTTCTGGTCTCCCAAGTCCGTACTGAGTAGGGAGTTGCAGCGGAGACAAGACTGTAACTGTATTGGGATACTACAAAATTGGGGAAAACTTAAAACTATTTTTGAATGGGCAGAGCAGAACAGAGTAGAATAGTACAGAGTAGAAGAGTGGAATGAATGGAGCAGAACACAGTAGAATAGAACAGAGTAGAAGAGTAGTAGAATAGAATGGAACAGAACAATGAGTAGAATAGAATGGAGCAGAACAGATGTATTGTAGATAGAATGGAGCAACACAGAATGTATTGAAGAGTACAACTGGAGCAGAACAGAGTAGAATGTAACGGAGCAGAACTGAGTAGAATACAACGGATGTATTGTACAGAGTGGTCTGAGGGAAGAACAGAGTAGAATACAACGGTCTGAGAACACACTTAATGTATTGGAGCAGAACTGAGTAGAATACACTTAATGAATTGTAGAGTAGAATCTGAGGGAGCAGAACAGTATTGTAGAATACAACGGAGGGAACAGAGTAGAAGTAGTGGTCTGAGCGGAACAGAGTAGAATACAACGGAGGGAACAGAGTAGAATACAACGGAGCGGAACAGAGTAGAATAGTCGGAGGGAACAGAGTAGAATAATGTATTGCAGAACAGAGTAGAATACAGGGAAGAACAGTAGTAGAATACAACTGAGCAGAACAGAGTTAGATGTATTGTAGGTAGTGGAACAGAGTAGAATACAATGGAGCAGTAGAGTAGTGGTCTGGAGCAGGAACAGATGTAGAATACAGTGGTCTGAGGGAACAGAGTAGAATACAAGGAGTGGAACAGAGTAGAACACAACGGAATGGAACAGAGTAGTGGTCGGAGGGAACAGGTAGAATACAACGGAGCGGGGAACACACTTAATGAGTAGAATACAACGGAGCGGAACAGAGTAGAATAGAGGAGTGGAACAGAGTAGAATACAACGGAGCGGAACAGAGTAGAATACAACGGAGGGAACAGAGTAATGTATTGTAGGAGCGGAACAGAGTAGAATACAATGGAGCGGAACAGAGTAGAATACAACGGAGCGGAACAGAGTAGAATACAACGGAGCGGAACAGAGTAGAATACAACGGAGCGGAACAGAGTAGAATACAACGGAGCAGAACAGAGTAGAATACAACGGGCGGAACATAGTAGAATACAACGGAGCAGAACAGAGTAGAATACAACGGAAAAGAACAGAGTAGAATACAATGGTATAAACAGAGTTTGAATACAGGAAGGAGCTGCTGTCAGAGCAGAACAGAATGAAAACATTTCTAAAAGCATCATCGTTAGAAACTTCGTTGGAAATACAAAGTTGCCAATGTCTTTACAATTGATACAAATAAGCTCTGTTTAAAACCAAGATTACTGCATTAAAATACAAATACTCCAGTCTGTAGGACTTTATTTAAATTAGAGCCCTTCAAATACATTTCATTTTCAATTGTTCTATTTTGCTACTTTTATGCTACTGTCTGTCATTTGTCTCAGTATATTTCATGATGTGTAGCCTAGCAGGTGATCAATGATGTGCCAAATCTGTGAGTTAGTGCATTATTATTGGGTAGGCATTATAATAAGCCACCTAATATTTGCAACCATAAGTGGTAATATCGTTCTAGGAGCTGATCCATCGTCAGTATCGTGAAATAATTCTAATGTAAAGGTCAGATTTGAATGGAGGAAGCTGATCTGAGAGCACCGCTGCCTTTCGCGATCATCTAAAAAAGAAAAAGCTACATCTTTGGCCACTGTAAGAGTGATGCGTCGTTACAACACCGTTGTTATAGGTTTATATATTATAGGGTTATATATTATAGGGTTATATATTATAGGGTTATTTGTTATAGGGTTATTTATTATAGGGTTATTTATTATAGGGTTATATATTATAGGGTTATTTATTATAGGGTTATATATTATAGGGTTATATATTATAGGGTTATTTATTATAGGGTTATATATTATAGGTTTATTTATTATAGGGTTATATATTATAGGTTTATTTATTATAGGGTTATATATTATAGGGTTATAGGTTTATATATTATAGGTTTATTTATTATAGGGTTATATATTATAGGGTTATTTATTATAGGTTTATATATTATAGGGTTATATATTATAGGGTTATATATTATAGGGTTATTTATTATAGGTTTATATATTATAGGGTTATATATTATAGGGTTATATATTATAGGGTTATATATTATAGGGTTATTTATTATAGGGTTAATTATTATAGGGTTATTTATTATAGGGTTATTTATTATAGGGTTATATATTATAGGGTTATTTATTATAGGGTTATTATAGGTTTATATATTATAGGGTTATTTATTATAGGTTTATATATTATAGGGTTATTTATTATAGGGTTATTATAGGTTTATATATTATAGGTTTATAGGGTTATTTATTATAGGGTTATATATTATAGGTTTATAGGGTTATTTATTATAGGGTTATATATTATAGGGTTATATATTATAGGGTTATTTATTATAGGGTTATTTATTATAGGGTTATTTATTATAGGGTTATTTATTATAGGGTTATTTATTATAGGGTTATTTATTATAGGTTTATATATTATAGGGTTATTTATTATAGGTTTATATATTATAGGTTTATAGGGTTATTTATTATAGGGTTATTTATTATAGGGTTATAGGGTTATTTATTATAGGGTTATTTATTATAGGTTTATAGGGTTATTTATTATAGGGTTATTTATTATAGGGTTATTTATTATAGGGTTATATATTATAGGTTTATAGGGTTATTTATTATAGGGTTATATATTATAGGGTTATATATTATAGGGTTATTTATTATAGGGTTATTTATTATAGGGTTATTTATTATAGGGTTATTTATTATAGGGTTATTTATTATAGGTTTATATATTATAGGGTTATTTATTATAGGTTTATATATTATAGGTTTATAGGGTTATTTATTATAGGGTTATTTATTATAGGGTTATAGGGTTATTTATTATAGGGTTATTTATTATAGGTTTATAGGGTTATTTATTATAGGGTTATTTATTATAGGGTTATTTATTATAGGGTTATATATTATAGGGTTATAGGGTTATTTATTATAGGGTTATTTATTATAGGGTTATATATTATAGGGTTATATATTATAGGGTTATTTATTATAGGGTTATATATTATAGGGTTATATATTATAGGGTTATTTATTATAGGGTTATATATTATAGGGTTATATATTATAGGGTTATTTATTATAGGGTTATATATTATAGGGTTATATATTATAGGGTTATTTATTATAGGGTTATTTATTATAGGGTTATTTATTATAGGGTTATTTATTATAGGGTTATTTATTATAGGGTTATATATTATAGGGTTAATTATTATAGGGTTATTTATTATAGGGTTATATATTATAGGGTTATATATTATAGGGTTATTTATTATAGGGTTATTTATTATAGGGTTATTTATTATAGGGTTATAGGGTTATTTATTATAGGGTTATTTATTATAGGGTTATTTATTATAGGGTTATATATTATAGGGTTATATATTATAGGGTTATATATTATAGGGTTAATTATTATAGGGTTATTTATTATAGGGTTATTTATTATAGGGTTATATATTATAGGGTTATTTATTATAGGGTTATTATAGGTTTATATATTATAGGGTTATTTATTATAGGTTTATATATTATAGGGTTATTTATTATAGGGTTATTATAGGTTTATATATTATAGGTTTATAGGGTTATTTATTATAGGGTTATATATTATAGGTTTATAGGAGCATTTATTATAGGGTTATATATTATAGGGTTATATATTATAGGGTTATTTATTATAGGGTTATTTATTATAGGGTTATTTATTATAGGGTTATTTATTATAGGGTTATTTATTATAGGGTTATTTATTATAGGTTTATATATTATAGGGTTATTTATTATAGGTTTATATATTATGGTTTTTATAGGGTTATTTATTATAGGGTTATTTATTATAGGGTTATAGGGTTATTTATTATAGGGTTATTTATTATAGGTTTATAGGGTTATTTATTATAGGGTTATTTATTATAGGGTTATTTATTATAGGGTTATATATTATAGGTTTATAGGGTTATTTATTATAGGGTTATATATTATAGGGTTATTTATTATAGGGTTATTTATTATAGGGTTATTTATTATAGGGTTATTTATTATAGGGTTATTTATTATAGGTTTATATATTATAGGGTTATTTATTATAGTTTATATATTATAGGTTTATAGGGTTATTTATTATAGGGTTATTTATTATAGGGTTAGAGGAACAGTTATTTATTATAGGGTTATTTATTATAGGTTTATAGAAATATTTATTATAGGTTTATAGGGTTATATATTATAGGGTTATATATTAAGATTATTTATTAAAATTATATATTATAGGGTTATATATTATAGGGTTATTTATTATACATTTATATTTCATAGGGTTATATATTATAGGGTTATTTATTATAGGGTTATATATTATAGGGTTATATATTATAGGGTTATTTATTATAGGGCCATTTATTATAGGGTTATTTATTATAGGGTTATTTATTATAAGGTTATATATTATAGGGTTAATTATTATAGGGTTATTTATTATAGGGTTATATATTATAGGGTTATATATTATAGGGTTATTTATTATAGGGTTATTTATTATAGGGTTATTTATTATAGGGTTATTTATTATAGGGTTATAGGGTTATTTATTATAGGGTTATTTATTATAGGGTTATTTATTATAGGGTTATATATTATAGGGTTATATATTATAGGGTTATTTATTATAGGTTTATATATTATAGGGTTATTTATTATAGGGTTATAGGGTTATTTATTATAGGTTTATAGGGTTATTTATTATAGGTTTATAGGGTTATTTATTATAGGTTTATAGGGTTATTTATTATAGGTTTATAGGGTTATTTATTATAGGTTTATAGGGTTATATATTATAGGGTTATATATTATAGGGTTATTTATTATAGGGTTATTTATTATAGGTTTATATATTATAGGGTTATATATTATAGGGTTATATATTATAGGGTTATTTATTATAGGGTTATTTATTATAGGTTTATATATTATAGGGTTATTTATTATAGGGTTATAGGGTTATTTATTATAGGTTTATAGGGTTATTTATTATAGGTTTATAGGGTTATTTATTATAGGTTTATAGGGTTATTTATTATAGGTTTATAGGGTTATTTATTATAGGTTTATAGGGTTATTTATTATAGGTTTATAGGGTTATTTATTATAGGTTTATAGGGTTATTTATTATAGGTTTATAGGGTTATTTATTATAGGGTTATATATTATAGGGTTATTTATTATAGGGTTATATATTATAGGGTTATTTATTATAGGGTTATTTCTTGAAGTAGCAGCTGCTACAGTACCTTCAGAAACTATTCATACCCTTAGACGTAGTACACATTTTGCTGTATCACAGCCGGAATTCAAAATGGATTTAAATAGTTTATTTTTCTCACCCATCTACACACAATAGACAATAATGACAAAGTGAAAACTCTTATATATCTTCTTTTTTTTGCAAATATATTGAAAATGAAATACTGAAATATTTAATTCACATAAGTATTCACACCCTTGATTCAACCTTAGCTATAACAGATCTTGGCAGCCTGCCAGAGCTTCAATTGTTCTATAAAGGCCCAATGCAGACGTTTTTTTTATTTTAGTATTAATTCATTTTCGGGTAACATATTTTCATGCACTTTTCGATGAAACGCCCGTTCTGTAAATGCCACAGGCGTGATTTAAACAGTTTTGGAAACGTCTGAGTGTTTTCTATCCACACACACTAACCATATGCATGTACTATATTCCTGGCATGAATAGCAGGGCGCTGAAATGTTGCGCGATTTTTAACAAAAAGCTGCGAAAATCTGCATGAATTCTGAACATCCATAAGAGGTTTTAAGTACCTTACTAAAAGAGTCAACAATAAACCAAAATAGCTTCTTAGTAACACTAAGAGTGGTAAGTAACACTGGGAGTGGTCTGAGTGGGGGAGGGGGAAACTGAAAACTAGTTGTTATTGGCAGAGAGGTTTGGAACTCTCTTTCTTATTGGTCTATTAACTCATTTACAGACAATCTCCATCCTACCAAAACAGGCTGAACTTTCAGGCAGTCTTTTCAAACAGCTCTTTACACTAAAAGTGCATTATCCTCATTTTCACAATTTCCCAGTATTATTCCAACCCCGTAGTGTGGATATATATCTAAAACGTATGTGGAAATATACACTGCTCAAAAAAAATAAAGGGAACACTAAAATAACACATCCTAGATCTGAATGAATGAAATATTCTTATTAAATACTTTTTTCTTTACATAGTTGAATGTGCTGACAACAAAATCACACAAAAATGATCAATGGAAATCAAATTGTATCAACCTATGGAGGTCTGGATTTGGAGTCACACTCAAAATTAAAGTGGAAAACCACACTACAGGCTGATCCAACTTTGATGTAATGTCACATGATGTCCCAGATGTGCTCAATTGGATTCAGGTCTGGGGAACGGGCGGGCCAGTCCATAGCATCAATGCCTTCCTCTTGCAGGAACTGCTGACACACTCCAGCCACATGAGGTCTAGCATTGTCTTGCATTAGGAGGAACCCAGGGCCAACCGCACCAGCATATGGTCTCACAAGGGGTCTGAGGATCTCATCTCGGTACCTAATGGCAGTCAGGCTACCTCTGGCGAGCATATGGTGCGGCCCCCCAAAGAAATGCCACCCCACACCATGACTGACCCACCGCCAAACCGGTCATGCTGGAGGATGTTGCAGGCAGCAGAACGTTCTCCACGGCGTCTCCAGACTGTCACGTATGTCATATGTGCTCAGTGTGAACCTGCTTTCATCTGTGAAGAGCACAGGGCGCCTGTGGCGAATTTGCCAATCTTGGTGTTCTCTGGCAAATGCCAAACGTCCTGCACGGTGTTGGGCTGTAAGCACAACCCCCACCTGTGGACGTTGGGCCCTCATACCACCCTCATGGAGTCTGTTTCTGACCGTTTGAGCAGACACATGCACATTTGTGGCCTGCTGGAGGTCATTTTGCAGGGCTCTGGCAGTGCTCCTCCTGCTCCTCCTTGCACAAAGGCGGAGGTAGCGGTCCTGCTGCTGGGTTGTTGCCCTCCTACGGCCTCCTGCACGTCTCCTGATGTACTGGCCTGTCTTCTGGTAGCGCCTCCATGCTCTGGACACTACGCTGACAGACACAGCAAACCTTCTTGCCACAGCTCGCATTGATGTGCCATCCTGGATGAGCTGCACTACCTGAGCCACCTGTGTGGGTTGTAGACTCCGTCTCATGCTACCACTAGAGTGAAAGCACCGCCAGCATTCAAAAGTGACCAAAACATCAGCCAGGAAGCATAGGAACTGAGAAGTGATCTGCAGAACCACTCCTTTATTGGGGGTGTCTTGCTAATTGCCTATAATTTCCACCGGTTGTCTATTCCATTTGCACAACAGCATGTGAAATTTATTGTCAATCAGTGTTGCTTCCTAAGTGGACAGTTTGATTTCACAGAAGTGTGATTGACTTGGAGTTACATTGTGTTGTTTAAGTGTTCCCTTTATTTTTTTGAGCAGTGTATATAAAACATAGGAAAATCCCGTTTTTGACTACTGGGCCTTTAACCTACCCTCACACCAATGCCTCCTTGAACAAAGACCACATGATCAATGGCAGGCTATGCAGTCAGACTGGCTGTGAGGCTGGACTCAGAGGCTTGTATCCCAAATGGCACTCTATTCCTTCATAGGGCTCTGCTCAAAAGTAGTGCACTATGTAGGGAATAGGGTGCCATTTCAGACGCATCTAGAGTAGTAGTCCAGTCTTAAGGCTCGAGGGGCTCAGTCAATGGAACACAGGGCTCTACTCTGTAAATGAGTTAAAAGGCCTGAGAAATTTCTCTTTGATTTGTGTGAAGGGCCAGTTGACAGGAGGCTAGCCTCATCCGTCTACAATCTTCAACCAAGTCGTGACTCTACATTCGTGCTCAGTCTTGACTGGAATAGACAGACACGTGTCTGTTGCTAGGCTCCCAGAACCTGATCTCCTAGCAACAGTGCCAGTTGGGGTAGGGGGGGGGGGGGGGACTGGGGAAGGGGAGGGTCGTCACTATTTACCACATCCACAAAGTCCGACAGCCTAGCCTACCCGACCAATCAGATGAGGGAGTGTGACGAGTTCGGCAGTATGCTAGAGATTGGGTAGCGTGGTGTCCAGATGTCCATACTGTTTCTGTACCAAACCTGGGTATACGGTATTACCGGAAATGCACACAAGGGACGCTATAAAAAAATATACATACAGTGGGGCAAAAAAAGTATTTAGTCAGCCACCGATTGTGCAAGTTCTCCCACTTAAAAAGATGAGAGGCCTGTAAATGTTCATCATAGGTACACTTCAACTATGACAGACAAAATGAGGGAAAAAAATTCAGAAAATCACATTGTAGGATTTTTTAATGAATTTATTTGCAGATTATGGTGGAACATAAGTATTTGGTCAATAACAAAACGTTTCTCAATACTTTGTTATATACCCTCTGTTGGCAATGACAGAGGTCAAACGTTTTCTGTAAGTCTTCACAAGGTTTTTACACATATGATGAAAATTACAGGCCTCTCTCGTCTTTTTAAGTGGGAGAACTTGCACAATTGGTGGCTGACTAAATACTTTCTTGCCCCAATGTATCATTACTGTATATATAGTATTTAGACAACAGGGATCTTGCTCCAACAGGGATCTTGCTCCAACAGGGATCTTGCTCCAACAGGGATCTTGCTCCAACAGGGATCTTGCTCCAACAGGTATCTTGCTCCAACAGGGATCTTGCTCCAACAGGGGATTGAATGTCTCTGCTGTAACCATGAAGCTTGATCTGGACATCGAGCCATTTGGCTAGAAATTTGGCAAAACCCAAACACATAGCTGGAGCCCTGATCTGGAAATCATTTATTTGAGACACTTTTTTTTTAGATGTAATTTATATAAGCAGTGCCCCCCCGGCCCCCACGAGGTGGGAGTCCCCCCGGCCCTCCTCACGAGGTGGGGAGTCCCCCGGCCCTCACGAGGTGGGAGTCCCCCGGCCCTCACGAGGTGGGAGTCCCCCGGCCCTCACGAGGTGGGAGTCCCCCCCCCCCCGGCCCTCACGAGGTGGGAGTCCCCCGGCCCCTCACGAGGTGGGAGTCCCCCCCCCCACGAGGTGGGAGTCCCCCGGCCCCACGAGGTGGGAGTCCCCCCCTCACGAGGCCCCCACGAGGTGGGAGTCCCCCCCGGCCCCCACGAGGTGGGAGTCCCCCGGCCCCCACGAGGTGGGAGTCCCCCGGCCCTCACGAGGTGGGCCCCCCCCCCACGCCCCCCCCACGAGGGGAGTCCCCCCCGGCCCCCACGAGGTGGGAGTCCCCCGGCCCCCACGAGGTGGGAGTCCCCCGGCCCTCACGAGGTGGAGTCCCCCCCTCCCCTCACGAGGTGGAGTCCCCCCCCGGCCCTCACGAGGTGGGAGTCCCCCGGCCCTCACGAGGTGGGAGTCCCCCGGCCCCCACGAGGTGGGTGGGTCCCCCGGCCCCACGAGGTGGGAGTCCCCCGGCCCCCACGAGGTGGAGTCCCCCGGCCCTCACGAGGTGGGAGTCCCCCCCCGGCCCCCACGAGGTGGGAGTCCCCCGGCCCTCACGAGGTGGGAGTCCCCCGGCCCTCACGAGGTGGGAGTCCCCCGGCCCTCACGAGGTGGGAGTCCCCCCGGCCCTCACGAGGTGGGAGTCCCCCGGTGGGAGTCCCCCACGAGGTGGGAGTCCCCCCCGGCCCCCACGAGGTGGGAGTCCCCCGGCCCCCACGAGGTGGGAGTCCCCCACGAGGTGGGAGTCCCCCCCCCACCCCCGGCCCTCACGAGGTGGGAGTCCCCCCCGGCCCTCACGAGGTGGGAGTCCCCCCCCCACCCCCGGCCCTCACGAGGTGGGGAGTCCCCCCCCTCACGGGTGGGAGTCCCCCGGCCCTCACGAGGTGGGAGTCCCCCGGCCCTCACGAGGTGGGAGTCCCCCCCGGCCCCCACGAGGTGGAGTCCCCCGGCCCTCACGAGGTGGGAGTCCCCCGGCCCTCACGAGGTGGGAGTCCCCCCCCCCCACCCCCGGCCCCCCCCCCTGCCCTCACGACCCCCGGCCCTCACGAGGTGGGAGTCGTCGGGAGTCGTCCCCCCGTTAAAAAAAAATACAAATAAAAAAAGGTATTGAAAATCATACCGTCTGTATTTTTTAATACCACGGTTATACGATATAAACGGTTGCCCGAGCCTAGCGTACGCCGACCGGCTTCCAGAGACAGACGAGAGCCTTTTATTTGATCTAGCGTTCATCAATGATTCAGTTGTGTATTAGATATAGTAAAACCAACTGTAGTAAATGATTCATCAATGATTCAGTTGTGTATTAGATATAGTAAAACCAACCGTAGTAAATGATTCATCAATGATTCAGTTGTGTATTAGACATAGTAAAACCAACCGTAGTAAATGATTCATCAATGATTCAGTTGTGTATTAGATATAGTAAAACCAACCGTAGTAAATGATTCAGTTGTGTATTAGACATAGTAAAACCAACCGTATTGATTCATCAATGTTGTGTATTAGATATAGTAAAACCAACCGTAGTAAATGATTCATCAATGATTCAGTTGTGTATTAGATATAGTAAAACCAACCGTAGTAAATGATTCATCAATGATTCAGTTGTGTATTAGATATAGTAAAACCAACTGTAGTAAATGATTCATCAATGATTCAGTTGTGTATTAGATATAGTAAAACCAACTGTAGTAAATGATTCATCAATGATTCAGTTGTGTATTAGATATAGTAAAACCAACTGTAGTAAATGATTCATCAATGATTCAGTTGTGTATTAGATATAGTAAAACCAACCGTAGTAAATGATTCATCAATGATTCAGTTGTGTATTAGATATAGTAAAACCAACCGTAGTAAATGATTCATCAATGATTCAGTTGTGTATTAGATATAGTAAAACCAACCGTAGTAAATGATTCATCAATGATTCAGTTGTGTATTAGATATAGTAAAACCAACCGTAGTAAATGATTCATCAATGATTCAGTTGTGTATTAGATATAGTAAAACCAACCGTAGTAAATGATTCATCAATGATTCAGTTGTGTATTAGACATAGTAAAACCAACCGTAGTAAATGATTCATCAATGATTCAGTTGTGTATTAGATATAGTAAAACCAACCGTAGTAAATGATTCAGTTGTGTATTAGATATAGTAAAACCAACTGTAGTAAATGATTCATCAATGATTCAGTTGTGTATTAGACATAGTAAAACCAACCGTAGTAAATGATTCATCAATGATTCAGTTGTGTATTAGACATAGTAAAACCAACCGTAGTAAATGATTCATCAATGATTCCGTTGTGTATTAGATATAGTAAAACCAACCGTAGTAAATGATTCATCAATGATTCAGTTGTGTATTAGATATAGTAAAACCAACCGTAGTAAATGATTCAGTTGTGTATTAGATATAGTAAAACCAACCGTAGTAAATGATTCAGTTGTGTATTAGATATAGTAAAACCAACCGTAGTAAATGATTCAGTTGTGTATTAGATATAGTAAAACCAACCGTAGTAAATGATTCATCAATGATTCAGTTGTGTATTAGATATAGTAAAACCAACTGTAGTAAATGATTCATCAATGATTCAGTTGTGTATTAGATATAGTAAAACCAACTGTAGTAAATGATTCATCAATGATTCAGTTGTGTATTAGATATAGTAAAACCAACTGTAGTAAATGATTCATCAATGATTCAGTTGTGTATTAGATATAGTAAAACCAACTGTAGTAAATGATTCATCAATGATTCAGTTGTGTATTAGATATAGTAAAACCAACCGTAGTAAATGATTCATCAATGATTTAGTTGTGTATTAGACATAGTAAAACCAACCGTAGTAAATGATTCATCAATGATTCAGTTGTGTATTAGATATAGTAAAACCAACCGTAGTAAATGATTCATCAATGATTTAGTTGTGTATTAGACATAGTAAAACCAACCGTAGTAAATGATTCATCAATGATTCAGTTGTGTATTAGATATAGTAAAACCAACCGTAGTAAATGATTCATCAATGATTCAGTTGTGTATTAGACATAGTAAAACCAACTGTAGTAAATTATTTGTTTATTAGCTCTAATAAATCCATCCGTAGTAAAGGCAGAGTGGTAATCAGATGTCTTATTCAAACTCAGCAAGTTGTCATGTTTGCACTTTAAACGTAGTGACTTTGTCTTAAACCAACATAGGTTTTCTCCAATATCTGCGTTGGTTTTAAAATGGCATGTAAAAGACAAACAAATGGGTCCATCTTGATTTTAGATGTGAATTGTTTATTAAAGAAAATATACGAGTAAAACGTACACTGTTTGTTTCACAGGAATGTAAATGTTTGAAATTGGCAGATTTTGTTTGATTTTAGATGAACACTTGAACCTGTTACTTTATTTGGCACCACTTTACTACAGTCATTTTATTTATTTAACTTAACGTAGCCTTGCAGTCCACCTTTCTGGTGTTGTGTACCAGTTACCATCTCTGAACAAAGTCATGGTCACCAAACTATGGAAAGATGGTAAAACATTTAATCATTGATTGGAATTACATGGTACTGTTCTACATGGCACCCCACTCTACACAGGGTGAACACTCCACCCCACTCTACACAGGGGGAACACTCCACCCCACTCTACACAGGGGGAACACTCCACCCCACTCTACACAGGGGGAACACTCCACCTCACTCTACACAGGGGGAACACTCCACCTCACTCTACACAGGGGGAACACTCCACCCCACTCTACTCTATATATATAATTACATGGTACTGTTCTACATGGCACCCCGCTCTATACAGTACACAGGGGGAACAAACACCCCACTCTACACAGGGGGAACACCCCACCCCACTCTACACAGGGGGAACACACACACCACTCTACTCTATATATATATAATTACATGGCACTGTTCTAGACACCCAAAGCTCTTTACAGTACACAGGGGTAACTCTCCACCCCACTCTACTCTATACAGGGGGAACACCCCACCCCACTATACTCTATACAGGGGGAACACCCCACCCCACTCTACACAGGGGGAACATTCACCCCACTCTACACAGGGGGAACACCCCACCCCACTCTATACAGGGGGAACACCCCACCCCACTCTATACAGGGGGAACACCCCACCCCGCTCTACACAGGGTGAACACTCCACCCCACTCTACACAGGGGGAACACTCCACCCCACTCTACACAGGGGGAACACTCCACCCCACTCTACACAGGGGGAACACTCCACCCCACTCTACACAGGGTGAACACTCCACCCCACTCTACACAGGGGGAACACTCCACCCCACTCTACACAGGGGGAACACTCCACCCCGCTCTACACAGGGTGAACACTCCACCCCGCTCTACACAGGGTGAACACTCCACCCCACTCTACACAGGGGGAACACTCCACCCCACTCTACACAGGGGGAACACTCCACCCCACTCTACACAGGGTGAACACTCCACCCCACTCTACACAGGGTGAACACTCCACCCCTCTATACAGTACACAGGGGGAACAAACACCCCACTCTACTCTACACAGGGGGAACACCCCACCCCACTCTACACAGGGGGAACACACACCCCACTCTACTCTATATATATAATTACATGGCACTGTTCTAGACACCCAAAGCTCTTTACAGTACACAGGGGTAACTCTCCACCCCACTCTACTCTATACAGGGGGAACACCCCACCCCACTATACTCTATACAGGGGGAACACCCCACCCCACTCTACACAGGGGGAACATACACCCCACTCTACACAGGGGGAACACCCCACCCCACTCTATACAGGGGGAACACCCCACCCCACTCTATACAGGGGGAACTCCCCCACTCTATACAGGGGAACTCACCCCACCCCACTCTATACAGGGGGAACACCCCACCCCACTCTATACAGGGGGAACTCACCACCCCACTCTATACAGGGGGAACTCCCCACTCCACCCCACTCTATACAGGGGGAACACCCCACCCCACTCTACACAGGGGGAACACCCCACCCCACTCTATACAGGGGTAACTCACCACCCCACTCTATACAGGGGTAACTCCCCACCCCACTCTACTCTATACAGGGGTAACTCCCCACCCCACTCTATACAGGGGTAACTCCCCACCCCACTCTATACAGGGGGAACACCCCACCACACTCTACACAGGGGTAACTCCCCACCCCACTCTATACAGGGGTAACTCACCACCCCACTCTACACAGGGGAACACCCCACTCTACACAGGGGTAACTCCACCCCACTCTATACAGGGGGAACTCAAACACCCCACTCTACTCTATACAGGGGGAACACCCCACTCTACACAGGGGGAACTCCCCACCCCACTCTACACAGGGGGAACACTCCACCCCACCCCACTCTACACAGGGGGAACACCCCACCCCACTCTACACAGGGGGAACACCCCACCCCACTCTACACAGGGGGAACACCCCACTCCAAGGGAACACCCACTCTACACAGAGACACCCCACCCCACTCTACTCTACACAGGGGTAACTCCCCACCCCACTCTACACAGGGGAACACCCCACTCTACACAGGGTCTACACAGGGGGAACTCCCCACTCTATACAGGGGTAACTCCACTCCACTCTATACAGGGGAACTCCCACCCCACTCTACACAGGGGTAACTCCCCACCCCACTCTACACAGGGGGAACTCCCACCCCACTCTACCAGGGTAACACCCCACTCTACACAGGGGTAACTCACACCCCACTCTACACAGGGGTAACACCCCACCCCACTCTACACAGGGGTAACTCCCAACCCCACTCTATACAGGGTTAACTCCCCACCCCACTCTACACAGGGGGAACACCCCACCCCACTCTACACAGGGGGAACTCCCACCCCACTCTAACCCTACTCTATACAGGGGTAACTCACCACCCTAACTCCACTCTACACAGGGGAACACCCCACCCCACTCTAACTCCCCTAACCCCACTCCCACTCCCCACCCCCCCACCCCACTCTACACAGGGGTAACTCCCCACCCCACTCTACACAGGGTTAACTCCCCCACCCCACTCTACACAGGGGTAACTCCCCCCCACTCTACCCCACTCTACACAGGGGGAACTCACCACCCCACTCTACACAGGGGTAACTCACCCCACTCTACTCTACAGGGGAACTCACCACCCCACTCTACACAGGGGGAACTCACCCCACCCCACTCTACACAGGGGGAACACCCCCCTAACCACTCTACACAGGGTAACTCCCCACCCCACTCTATACAGGGGTAACACCACCCTACTCTACACAGGGGTAACTCACCACCCCAACCCTACTCTATACAGGGGTAACTCACCACCTAACCCTACTCTATACAGGGGTAACTCACCACCCTAACCCACTCTATACAGGGGTAACTCACCACCCTAACCCCACTCTATACAGGGTAACTCACCACTCTAACCCCACTCTATACAGGGGTAACTCACCACCCTAACTCCACTCTATACAGGGGTAACTCTATACAGGGGTAACACTCCCACTCTATACAGGGGTAACTCACCACCCTAACCTCATTTCCCATACAGGGTAACTCCCCACCCCACTCACAGGGGAACTTACACCCTAACCCTACTCTATACAGGGGGGGTAACCACCCCACTCCACTCTATACAGGGGTAACTCACCACCCTAACCCCACTCTATACAGGGGTAATTCACCACTAACCACCACTCTATACAGGGGTAACTCCCACACTAACCCCACTCTACACAGGGGAACACCCCACTCTACACAGGGGGAACTAACTCACCACCCCACTCTACACAGGGGGAACACCCCACCCCACTCTACAGGGGAACACCCCACTCTACACCTCCTACTCTACAGGGGGAACTCCCACCCCCACTCTACACAGGGGGAACACCCCACCCCACTCTATACAGGGGTAACTCCCCACCCCACCACTCTATACAGGGGTAACTCCCCACCCACAGGATCTACACAGGGGTAACTCCCCACCCCAACTCTACATACAGGGGTAACTCCACCACCCTAACCCTATACAGGGGTAACTCCCACCCCCACTCTACAGGGGTAACTCACCCTAACCCTACTACAGGGGTAACTCACCACCCCAACTCTATACAGGGTACTCACCACCCTAACTCACCACCCCACTAACTACTCTATACAGGGGTAACTCACCACCCTAACCCCACTCTATACAGGGGTAACTCACCACCCCACTCTACCACCCCACTACAGGGGTCACCACTAACACCATCACCCAATCACTCTATACAGGGGTAACTCACCACCCTAACTCTATACAGGGGTAACTCACCACCCTAACCCCACTCTATACAGGGTAACTCACCACCCTAACCCTACTCTATACAGGGTAACTCACCACCCTAACCCTACTCTATACAGGGGTAACTCACCACCCCACTCTAACAGGGGAACACCCCACTAACTCACCACCCTAACCCTACTCTATACAGGGTCCCCACCCCCTACTAACCCCACTCTAACCCCACTCTACCTCCCCACTCTATACAGGGGTAACTCCCCACCCCACTCTACACAGGGGGAACTCCCCACCCCAGGGGTAACTCACCACCCCTCTACTCTATACAGGGGTAACTCACCACCCTAACCCCACTCTACACAGGGATAACTCAGGGTAACCACCCCACTCTATACAGGGTAACTCACCACCCTAATCTATACAGGGGTAACTCACCACCCTAATCTATACAGGGTAACTCACCACCCTAATCTCTACAGGGGTAACTCACCACCACCTATACAGGGGTAACCCCACCCTCTATACAGGGGTAACTCACCACCCTAACCCTACAGGGTAACTCATACCCCTCTAGGGGTAACCCACCACCCTAACCCTACTCTATACAGGGGTAACTCCACCACCCCCCTACTCTATACAGGGGTAACTCACCACCCCACTCTATACAGGGTAACTCACCACCCTAACCCTACAGGGGTCTATACAGGGTAACTCCCTACTCTATACAGGGTAACACCACCTACCCCACTCCAGGGGTAACTAACCCCAGGGTCTATACAGGGGTAACTCACCACCCTAACACCACTCTATACAGGGGTAACTCACCCCCACCTATACAGGGTAACACCACTATACAGGGGTAACTCACCACCCTAACCCTACTCTATACTCTAGGGGAAACCCACCACCCTAACCCCACTCTATACAGGGTAACTCACCACCCCATTCTATACAGGGGAACTCAACTCTATACCACCCTACTCTATACAGGGGTAACCCACCACCCTAACCCCACTCTATACAGGGGTAACTCACCACCCTAACCCTACTCTATACAGGGGTAACTCACCACCCCACTCTATACAGGGGTAACTCACCACCCTAACCCTACTCTATACAGGGGTAACTCACCACCCCACTCTATACAGGGGTAACTCACCACCCTAACCCTACTCTATACAGGGGTAACTCACCACCCCACTCTATACAGGGGTAACTCACCACCCTAACCCTACTCTATACAGGGGTAACTCACCACCCTAACCCCACTCTATACAGGGGTAACTCACCTCCCTAACCCCACTCTATACAGGGGTAACTCACCTCCCTAACCCTACTCTATACAGGGGTAACTCACCACCCTAACCCCACTCTATACAGGGGTAACTGACCACCCTAACTCCACTCTATACAGGGGTAACTCACCACCCTAACTCCACTCTACACAGGGGTAACACCCCACTCTACACAGGGGTAACTCCCCACCCCACTCTACACAGGGGGAACACCCCACTCTACACAGGGTAGAACCCTAACTCCACCCAGGGTAACTCACTCTACACAGGGAACACTCCACCCCACCCCACTCTACACAGGGGAACTCCCCACCCCACTCTATACAGGGGAACTCCCCACCCCGCTCTACACAGGGGAACTCCCCACCCCTCTATACAGGGGGAACTCCCCACCCCACTCTATACAGGGTAACTCCCCACCCCACTCTACACAGGGGTAACTCCCACCCCCACTCTACACAGGGGGAACTCACCACCCCACTCTACACAGGGGTAACTCACCACCCCACTCTACACAGGGGTAACTCACCACCCTAACTCTACACAGGGGTAACTCACCACCCTAACTCTACTCTATACAGGGGTAACTCACCACCCTAACCCCACTCTACACAGGGGGAACTCACCACCCCACTCTATACAGGGGTAACTCACCACCCTAATCTATACAGGGGGAACTCACCACCCTAACCCTACTCTATACAGGGGTAACCCACCACCCTAACCCTACTCTATACAGGGGTAACCCACCACCCTAACCCCACTCTGTACAGGGGTAACTCACCACCCCACTCTATACAGGGGTAACTCACCACCCTAACCCTAGTCTATACAGGGGTAACTCACCACCCTAACCCCACTCTATACAGGGTAACTCACCACCCTAACACCACCCCTCTACTCTATACAGGGGTAACTCACCACCCCACTCTATACAGGGTAACTCACCACCCTAACCCTACTCTATACAGGGTAACCCACCACCCTAACCCCACTCTATACAGGGGTAACTCACCACCCCACTACCCACTCTATACAGGGGTAACTCACCACCCTACTCTATACAGGGTAACTCACCACCCTAACCCTACTCTATACAGGGGGGTAACTCACCACCCCCACTACTCTATACAGGGGTAACTCACCACCCTAACCCTACTCTATACAGGGTAACTCACCACCCTAACCCCTCTATACAGGGTAACTCACCTCCCTAACCCCACTCTATACAGGGTAACTCACCTCCCTAACCCTCACTCTCTATACAGGGTAACTCACCACCCTAACCCCACTCTATACAGGGTAACTCACCACCCTAACTCCACTATATACAGGGGTAACTCACCACCCTAACCCTACTCTATACAGGGGTAACTCACCACTCTAACCCTACTCTATACAGGGGTAACTCACCACCCTAACTCCTCTATACAGGGGTAACTCACCACTCTAACCCCACTCTATACAGGGGTAACTCACCACCCTAACTCCACTCTATACAGGGGTAACTCACCACTCTAACCCCACTCTATACAGGGGTAACACCACTCTAACCCCACTCACATACTCTTTATTTATATTAATTTTACTGGCCCATCCACCCCCCTCTTCAGTTTGATATTCACAGTACACATCATGGCACTCACCATTACATACTCTTGCAATACGTTCCATGGGATCTTTAGTGAGCACAGAGTTGGGACACCCGCTTTAAAATGCCGCTTTCAAAACAACAGGGAACTTGGAACTCAGAAAACTCGACTTCCGACTTCAGTGCGTTCAAGACAACTGGGAACCGAAACGAGCTCCAACAAGACAACTGGGAACCGAAACGAGCTCCAACAAGACAACTGGGAACCGAAACGAGCTCCAACAAGACAACTGGGAACGACAAGCTCCAACAAGACAATTGGGAACCGAAACAGCTCCAGCTCCAACAAGACAACTGGGAACCGAAACGAGCTCAACAAGAGCTCCAACAAGACAACTGGGAACCGAAACGAGCTCCAACAAGACAACTGGGAACCGAAACGAGCTCCAACAAGACAACTGGGAACCGAAACGAGCTCCAACAAGACAACTGGGAACCGAAACGAGCTCCAACAAGACAACTGGGAACCGAAACGAGCTCCAACAAGACAACTGGGAACGAGCGAACAAGACAACTGCTCTCCAACAAGACAACTGGGAACCGAAACGAGCTCCAACAAGACAACTTGGAACCGAAACGAGCTCCAACAAGACAACTGGGAACCGAAACGAGCTCCAACAAGACAACTGGGAACCGAAACGAGCTCCAACTGGGAAAAATCCGTTTGAACGGTCCAGAAAATCGTGCCTCTTTCTAGACCTCCGACTCTCCCACCTGAAGATCACTGACTTCATGATTAATAGTTCTTACATTTTCTTGAGGAACATTCCATTGTTAGTTAGTACTTCAACATAAATGGTATAACCTACATTGATCTGTCTTTGAACTTACTGCCTTCTTGGGTCATATTTCAGCAGCATACTTCTCTTTGGCTTTCTGTTTTCGTCTTTATCCTGGTGGCTTTCATACGTCTTTGTTCCCTCAACTTGAAAGGAAACACCGTTGAGTGGGAGACATTTATTCTCCCAGCTGAGATGTTTTCCTGCCAAAGGAAGGTCAACAATATGATAAATTACTACTAGAATGGAAGGCTTGTAGGGAAACTAACAACGTTGCTGTATCAAATAGAATACCTCCTCTGTGTTTGGAATGGAGTCCCTTATGCTAGCTCGTTAGCTCATTTTAGATGAGAGTAGCAACAGTCAGCTACTAGTTGTCGATACCTCCTCTGTGTTTGGAATGGAGTCCCTTATGCTAGCTCGTTAGCTCATTTTAGATGAGAGTAGCAACAGTCAGCTACTAGTTGTCGATACCTCCTCTGTGTTTGGAATGGAGTCCCTAATGCTAGCTCGTTAGCTCATTTTAGATGAGAGTAGCAACAGTCAGCTACTAGTTGTCGATACCTCCTCTGTGTTAGGAATGGAGTCCCTTATGCTAGCTCGTTAGCTCATTTTAGATGAGTAGCAACAGTGAAGAAAAGACATCATACCCCTTTAGCGCAACACTATTGCCTTTTTCTCAATGTTATGAATCACGGTGACGTTGCCAATTCTTTTTCCAGAATGTATTTAGTTATTTAATTCTCAAACTTGGATTTAGAATATGAGGCATTTCCCGCGAACCGGAATACGTGTCATCACACTCCCTCATCTTATTGGTCGGGTAGTTCTGACCGGTTGCATTACTGCCTGGTACGGCAACTGCCAGGCATCCTAAGGCGCTACTGAAGGTAGTGTGTACAGCCCAGTACATCACTAGGGCCAAGCTTCCTGCCATCCAGGACCTCTACACCAGGTGGTGGTGTGTACAGCCCAGTACATCACTGGGGCCAAGCTTCCTGCCATCCAGGACCTCAATACCAGGGGGTGGTGTGTACAGCCCAGTACATCACTGGGGCCAAGCATCCTGCCATCCAGGACCTCTATACCAGGTGGTGGTGTGTACGGCCCAGTACATCACTGGGGCCAAGCTTCCTGCCATCCAGGACCTCTACACCAGGCGGTGTCAGAGGAAGACCCTATAGAGGGTAGTACGTACGGCCCAGTACATCACTGGGGCCAAGCTTCCAGCCATCCAGGACCTCTACACCAGGTGGTGGTGTGTACAGCCCAGTACATCACTGGGGCCAAGCTTCCTGCCATCCAGGACCTCTATACCAGGTGGTGGTGTGTACAGCCCAGTACATCACTGGGGCCAAGCTTCCTGCCATCCAGGACCTCTATACCAGGCGGTGGTGTGTACAGCCCAGTACATCACTGGGGCCAAGCTTCCTGCCATCCAGGACCAAAAAATTGTCAAGACTCCAGTCACCCAAGTCATAGACTGTTCTCTCTGCTACCGCACGACAGCGGTACCGGAGCACCAAGTCTAGGTCCAAAAGGCTCCTTAACAGCTTCTACCCCTAACCATAAGACTGCTGAACAGTTAATCAAATGGCCACTCAGACTATTTACATTGACGCCCCCTCCCCCTTGTTTTTACACTGCTGCTACTGCTGTTTATTATCTATGCATAGTCACTTTACAAATTACCTCGACTAACCTGTACACCTGCACATTGACTCTGTGCCGTAACACCCTGTATATAGCCTCCACATTGACTCTGTACCAGTACACCCTGTATATAGCCTCCATTGACTCTGTACCGTAACACCCTGTATATAGCCTCCACACTGACTCTGTACTGTAACACCCTGTATATAGTCTCCACATTGACTCTGTACCAGTACCCCCTGTATATAGCCTCCACATTGACTCTGTACCAGTACACCCTGTATATAGCCTCCACATTGACTCTGTACCGTATTCCCTGTATATAGCCTCCACATTGACTCTGTACCGGTACCCCCTGTATATAGCCTCCACATTGACTCTGTACCGGTACCCCCTGTATATAGCCTCCACATTGACTCTGTACTGGTACCCCCTGTATATAGCCTCCACATTGACTCTGTACCGGTACACCCTGTATATAGCCTCATTGACTCTGTACCAGTACCCCCTGTATATAGCCTCCACATTGACTCTGTACCAGTACCCCTGTATATAGCCTCCACATTGACTCTGTGTCCCTGTATATAGCCTCATTGACTCTGTGCCGGTACCCCCTGTATATAGCCTCCACATGACTCTGTACCGGTACCCCCTGTATATAGCCTCCACATTGACTCTGTACCGGTACCCCTGTATATAGCCTCCACATTGACTCTGTACCGGTACCCCCTGTATATAGCCTCCACATTGACTCTGTACTGGTACCCCTGTATATAGCCTCCACATTGACTCTGTACTGTACCCACCTCCACATTGACTCTGTATACCCCCTGTATATAGCCTCCACATTGACTCTGTACCGTAACCCTGTATATAGCCTCTGTAACAGGTACCCCCTGTATATAGCCTCTGTAGCCTCCTCATAATACCCTGACCTCTGACTCTGTGCTGTACCCCCTGTATATAGCCTCCACATTGACTCTGTACCGTAATACCCTGTATATAGCCTCATTCTGTACTACCCCCTGTACCTCTACATTGACTCTGTACCCCCTGTATATAGCCTCCACATTGACTCGGTACAGGTACCCCCTGTATATAGCCTCTGACTCGACCCCTGTATATAGACTCCACATTGACTCTGTACCCCCCCTGTGCCTCCACATTGACTCAGTACCGGTCTCATTACCCCCCCTGTATATAGCCTCCACATTGACTCTGTACCGGTACCCCCTGTATATAGCCTCCACATTGACTCTGTACCGGTACCCCCTGTATATAGCCTCCACTCTGTGCGGTACCCCCCTGTATATAGTCTCTTGTTACTTTCAAATGTTACCCCCTGTATATAGCCTCTATTTATTGACTCTGTACCGGTACCTTTCACAGTGCCCCCACATGTTGTATTCAGCATTTCTCTACCTACATTTGTATTCAGCATTTCCGGTACCCCCTGTATATTCAGTCTCGTTATCTATGTACATTTCTTTCAGCATTTCACTTTCAAATGATTATTTTAAAAAAATTAAACTTTAGTTTATTGAGTAAATATTAACTCTATTTATTGAACTGCATTGTTGGTTAAGGACTTGTAAAGTCAGCATTTCACAGTAAGGTCTACCTACACATGGTATTCAGCATTTCACCTACACACATGTTGTATTCAGCATTTCACAGTAAGGTTACCTACACATGTTGTATTCAGCATTTCACAGTAAGGTCTACCTACACATGTTGTATTCAGCATTTCACAGTAAGGTCTACCTACACATGTTGTATTCAGCATTTCACAGTAATGTTGTATTCAGCATTTGACAAATAACATTTGTGGCTGCAGTAACTAGTGATGACTGGGAGGGAGGGCGATACGATGAAGAGGAGATGGGGCTGGAGGCAGGCAGAGAGAGCACAGAGGACACATCAAGGGGTAATACACTGATAACCCAGGCATGACCAAACTGCTAGCCATGTGTAAGCCATCTATCGTCGCTAAATGTAGAGAGAAATAGGTTTTCAAATGGCACCTGTCTGTCTGTCTGTCTGTCTGTCTGTCTGTCTGTCTGTCTGTCTGTCTGTCCTCCCGTCGTCCTCTTACAATCCTGCCTGTCTGTCTGCCTGCCTGCCTGCCTGCCTGCCTGTCTGCCTGCCTGCCTGCCTGCCTGTCTGCCTGTCTGTCTGTCTGTCTGCCTGTCTGTCTGTCTGTCTGCCTGTCTGTCTGTCTGTCTGTCTGTCTGTCTGTCTGCCTGTCTGTCTGTCTGTCTGTCTGGTCCTGTCGTCACAGCTCAGCTGATTCTTATCAACTTGTTAGTAATATGCTGTAACATCAAACATCCTATGACTATGGATTATGCATATAGGATTATTTTATATTTAAAAAATGTTTTTTATTTAACCTTTTATTTAACTAGGAAAGTCCGTTAAGAACAAATTCTTATTTACAACGACGGCCTGGCAAAAAGGCAAAAGGCCTCCTGGGGGGGCGAAGGCCTGGGATTAAAAATAAGGGACAAAACACACATAAAGAGAGACACCACAACATAAAGAGAGACACCACAACACGACATAAAGAGAGACAACACTACATAAAGAGAGACACCACAACACTACATAAAGAGAGACACCACAACACGACATAAAGAGAGACACCACAACACTACATAAAGAGAGACACCACAACACTACATAAGAGACACCACAACACTAAAGAATAACTACATAGAGAGACACCACTACACTACATAAAGAGAGACCTAACACTACACTACACCACACAACACTAATAAAGAGACCTAACACTGACACCACAACACTACATAAGAGAACACCACAACACTGAATAAAGAGAGACCTAATAAAGAAGACACCACAACACTACATAAAGAGACACACCACAACACTGAATAAAGAGAGACCTAAGACACCACAACACGACATAAAGAGAGACACCACAACACTGAATAAAGAGAGACACTACAACACTACATAAAGAGAGACACCACAACACTGAATAAAGAGAGACACCACAACACTACATAAAGAGAGACACCACAACACTACATAAAGAGAGACACCACAACACTACATAAAGAGAGACACCACAACACTACATAAAGAGAGACACCACAACACTACATAAAGAGAGACCTAAGACACCACAACACTACATAAAGAGAGACACAACAACACTGAATAAAGAGAGACCTAAGACACCACAACACGACATAAAGAGAGACACCACAACACTGAATAAAGAGAGACACTACAACACTACATAAGAGAGACACCACAACACTACATAAAGAGACACCACAACACTACATAAAGAGACACCACAACACACCACAACATGACATAAAAGAGACACCACAACACTACATAAAGAGAGACACCACAACACTACATAAAGAGAGACAACAACACTACATAAAGAGAGACACCACAACACTACATAAAGAGACACACAACACTACAACACTACATAAAGAGAGACACCACAACACTACATAAAGAGACACCACAACACTACACCACAACACTAATAAAGAGACACCACAACACTACATAAAGAGAGACACCACAACACTACATAAAGAGAGACACCACAACACTACATAAGAGAGACACCACAACACTACATAAAGAGAGACACCACAACACTACATAAAGAGAGACACCACAACACTACATAAAGAGAGACACCACAACACTACATAAAGAGAGACACCACAACACTACATAAAGAGACACCACAACACTGACATAAAGAGAGACACCACAACACTACATAAAGAGACACCACAACACTACATAGAGAGACACACAACACTACATAAAGAGAGACACCACAACACTACATAAAGAGAGACACCACAACACTACAACACTACATAAAGAGACACCACAACACTGAGACACCACAACACTACATAAAGAGAGACACCACAACACTACATAAAGAGAGACACCACAACACTACATAAAGAGAGACACTACAACACTACATAAAGAGAGACACCACAACACTACATAAAGAGAGACACCACAACACTACATAAAGAGACACCACAACACTACATAAAGAGAGACACCACAACACTACATAAGAGACACCACAACACTGAATAAAGAGAGACACCACAACACTACATAAAGAGACACCACAACACTGAATAAGAGAGACAACAACACTGAATAAAGAGAGACACCACAACACTACATAAAGAGAGACACCACAACACTACATAAAGAGAGACACTGAACAACACTACATAAAGAGAGACACCACAACACTACATAAAAAGAGAGACACCACAACACTACATAAAGAGACACCACAACACTACATAAAGAGAATAAGACACCACAACACTACATAAAAAGAGACACCACAACACTACATAAAGAGACACACCACAACACTACATAAAGAGAGACACCACAACACTACATAAGAGAGACACCACAACACTACATAAAGAGAGACACCACAACACTACATAAGAGACACCACAACACTACATAAGAGAGACACCACAACACAACACACCCACAACACTACATAAGACTACATAAAGACACCACAACACTACATAAAGAGAGACACCACAACACTACATAAAAGAGACACCACAACACTACATAAAGAAGACACCACAACACTACATAAAGAGAGACCTACATAAAGAGACACCACAACACTAATAAAGAGAGACATAAGAGAGACACCACAACACTACATAAAGAGAGAAGAAGACACCACAACACTACATAAAGACTACATAAGAGACACCACAACACTACATAAAGAGACACCACAACACTACATAAAGAGAGACACCACAACACTACATAAAGAGACACCACAACACTACATAAAGAGAGACACCACAACACTACATAAAGAGACACCACAACACTACATAAAGAGAGACACACAACACTACATAAAGAGACACCACAACACTACATAAAGAGAGACACCACAACACTACAAAAGAGAGACACCACAACACTACATAAGAGACACCACAACACTACATAAAGAGAGACACCACAACACTACATAAAGAGACACCACAACACTACATAAAGAGACACACAACACTACATAATAAGAGACACCACAACACTACAGGAAGAGAGACACCACAACACTACATAAGAGACAACACTACAACACTACATAAAGAGACACCACAACACTACATAAAGAGAGACACCACAACACTAATAAAGAGACACCACAACACTACATAAAGACACCACAACACTAAAGAGAGACATACATAAAGAGAGACACCACAACACTACATAAAGAGAGACACCACAACACTACATAAAGAGACACCACAACACTACATAAGACACCACAACACTACATAAAGAGAGACACCACAACACTACATAAAGAGAGACACTAACACTACATAAAGAGAGACACCACAACACTACATAAAGAGACACCACAACACTACATAAAAGAGAGACACCACAACACTACATAAAGAGACACACAACACTACACTACATAAAGAGACACCACAACACTACATAAAGAGAGACACTACAACACTACATAAAGAGAGACACCACAACACTACATAAGAGAGACACCACAACACTACATAAAGAGACACCACAACACTACATAAAGAGACACCACAACACTACATAAAGAGAGACACCACAACACTACATAAAGAGAGACACCACAACACTACATAAGAGACACCACAACACTACATAAAGAGAGACACCACAACACTACATAAGAGAGACACACAAAGAGAGACACTACACTAAAAAAGAGACACCACAACACGACATAAAGAGAGACACCACAACACTACATAAAGAGAGACACCACAACACTGAATAAAAAGAGACACCACAACACACATAAAGAGAGACATACATAAGAGACACCACAACACTACATAAAGAGAGACACTACAACACTACATAAAGAGAGACACCACAACACTACATAAAGAGAGACACCACAACACTACATAAAGAGAGACACCACAACACTACATAAAGACCTAAAACAACAACATAACAACATGGTAGCAACACAACATGACAACAACATGGCAGCAACACAATATGACAACATAGCATGGTAGCAACACAACATGACAACATAGCATGGTAGCAACACAACATGACAACAACATGGTAGCAACACAACATGACAACAACATGGTAGCAACACAACATGACAACACAGCATGGAAGCAACACAACATGACAACAACATGGTAGCAACACAACATGACAACAACATGGTAGCAACACAACATGACAACAACATGACAACAACATGGTAGCAACACAACATAACAACAACATGACAACAACATGGAAGCAACACAACATGACAACAACATGGAAGCAACACAACATGACAACAACATGGTAGCAGCACAACATGACAACAACATGGTAGCAGCACAACATGACAACAACATGGTAGCAACACAACATGACAACAACATGGCAGCAACACAACATGACAACAACATGGTAGCAACACAACATGACAACAACATGGTAGCAACACAACATAACAACAACATGACAACAACATGGTAGCAACACAACATGGCAACAACATGGTAGCAACACAACATGACAACAACAAATGGAGCAACACAACATAACAACAACATGACAACAACATGGAAGCAACACAACATGACAACAACATGGAAGCAACACAACATGACAACAACATGGTAGCAGCACAACATGACAACAACATGGTAGCAGCACAACATGACAACAACATGGTAGCAACACATGACAACAACATGGTAGCAACACAACATGACAACAACATGGTAGCAACACAACATGGCAACAACATGACAACAACATGGTAGCAACACAACAACAACATGACAACAACATGGTAGCAACACAACATAACAACAACATGACAACAACATGGAAGCAACACAACATGACAACAACATGGAAGCAACACAACATGACAACAACATGGTAGCAGAACAACATGACAACAACATGGTAGCAACACAACATGACAACAACATGGTAGCAACACAACATGACAACAACATGGTAGCAACACAACATGACAACAACATGGTAGCAACACAACATGACAACAACACAACATGGCAAAAACATGACAACAACATGGTAGCAACACAACATGACAACAACATGGTAGCAACACAACATGACAACAACATGGTAGCAACACAACATGACAACAACATGGTAGCAACACAACATGACAACAACATGGTAGCAACACAACATGGCAACAACATGACAACAACATGGCAGCAACACAACATGACAACAACATGGTAGCAACACAACATGACAACAACATGGTAGCAGCACAACATGACAACAACATGGAAGCAACACAACATGGTAGCAACACAACATGACAACAACATGTTAGCAACACAACATGACAACAACATGGTAGCAACACAACATGACAACAACGTGGTAGCAGCACAACATGACAACAACATGGAAGCAACACAACATGGTAGCAACACAACATGACAACAACATGGTAGCAACATAAAACATGGTACAAACATTATTTGGGCACAGACAACAGCACAAAGGTCAAGAAGGTCGAGACAACAATACATCACACAAAGCAGCCACAACTGTCAGTACAGAGTGACAACATTGACTTTGAATGAAGAGATGGAGATAAAACTGTCCAGTTTGAGTGTTTGTTGCATTGTTCAACAGTCGCTAGCTGCAGCAACTGAAAAGATGGAGCAACACAACATGACCCAGGGATGTGTGCTTTGGGGACACAACATGACTGGCAGAACGGGTGTTGTATGTGGAGGATGAGGGCTGCAGTAACAACAGGTGGAGGATGTGGAGGATGAGGGCTGGCAGTAGATATCTCAGATAGAGGGGAGTGAATGGGTTGTATGTGGAGGATGGCATGTGGTAGGAAACATGGTGCAGTAGGTATCTCAGATAGGGGGCAGTGAACAGGTGCAGGATGTGGAGGATGAGGGCTGCAAGAATCTCAGATAGAGGGGAGTGAATGGGTGTTGTATGTGGAGGATGAGGGCTGCAGTGTATCAGATAGGGGTCAGTGAACAGGTGTTGTATGTGGAGGATGAGGGCAATGACATGAAGGTAGATGGAGGGAGTGAAACTGTTGTATGTGGAGGATTGCAGTAGGTATCTCAGATAGGGGGTAGTGAACAGGTGTTGTATGTGGAGGATGAGCTGCAGTAGATATCTCAGATAAGTGAAGGGGTGTTGTATGTGGAGGATGACCTGCAGGTAGGATCTCAGATAGGGGGGACCAGGTGTTGTATGTGGAGGAGAATGTAGACTGATATCTTTGAATGAAGGGGAGATAAACAGGTGTTGTATGTGGAGGATGAGGGCTGCAGTAGGGAATGTGACTGGCAGACAGGTATCTCAGATATCTCAGATATCTCAGGGAGTGAATAGGTGTTGTATGTGGAGGATGAGGGCTGGTAGTAGATATCTCAGATAGGGGGAGTGAATGGGTGTTGTATGTGGAGGATGAGGGCTGCAGTAGGTATCTCAGATTGGGAGGAGTGAGGCCTAAGAGGGTTTTATAAATAAGCATCAACCAGTAGGTCTTGCGACGGGTATACAGAGATGACCAGTTTACAGAGGAGTATAGAGTGCAGTGATGTGTCCTATGTGGAGCATTGGTGGCAAATCTCATGGCCAATTGGTAAAGAGCATCCAGCCGCTAGAGAGCACCCTGACCTGCCGATCTATACATTATGTCTCCGTAATCTAGCATGGGTAGGATGGTCATCTGAATCAGGGTTATTTTGGCAGCTGGGGTGAAAGAGGAGTGATTACGATAGAGGAAACCATGTCTAGATTTAACCTTAGCCTGAAGCTTTGATATGTGCTGAGAGAAGGACAGTGTACAGTCTAGCCATACTCCCAAGTACTTGTATGAGGAGACTACCTCAAGCTCTAAACCCTCAGAGGTACTAATCACACCTGTGGGGAGAGGGGCATTCTTCTTACCAAACCACATGACCTTTGTTTTGGAGGTGTTCAGGACAAGGTTAAGGGCAGAGAAAGCTTGTTGGACACTAAGAAAGCTTTGTTGTAGAGCATTTAACACTTTTTATGAACAGGGCAAAATAGAAATAGGCCTATAACAGTTAGGATCAGCTTGATCTCCCCCTTTTAAAGAAAGGACGAATCGTGGCTGCCTTCCAAGCAGTAGGAACCTCCTCAGAGAGGAGAGTCAGGTTAAAAAGGTCAGAGAAAGGCTTGGTGATTATACAGGCATCAACCTTAAAGAAGAAAGGTTTAAGGAGCTCCTTTTAATACCTCAAACTTATTGACTGCCCTGCAAGGATCAACTTTGTAGCGGGGTCAGGGGAAAAAGCGAGAGACGCATCAGGGCCAGTCGTATTAGAAGGGGTGGGAGAGGAGGAAATGTTGGACGGGCAAGGAGGCATGGCTGATTCAAATAAGAATACTGACTTAATGAAGTGGTGATTAAAGAGCTCAGCCATGTGCTCGTCGTCAGTAACAACCACATCCTCAACATTAAGGGACATGGGCTCCTTGTCAGTAACAACCACATCCTCAACATTAAGGGACATGAGCAGCTGTGAGGAGGAGGGTTTATTCTCCAGGTCTTTAACCGTTTTCCAGAATTCTTGGGGTTCGACCCACAGAGAGAGAACTGCTCCTTAAAGTAACTAACTTTGGCCTTCCGGACAGCCTGAGAGCACTGATTTCTCATTTGCCTGAACGAGAGCTAGTCAGCCTGAGTATGTGTGTGCCGAGCCTTTCGCCAAATGGAATTCTTGAGGTGGAGTAACTCTGCCAGATCACTGTCGAACCTGGGGCTGAACCTGTTTTTAATTCTCCTTTTCTTTATGGGGGCGTGTTTGTTAACAATATCACTGAAAATATTTTTTAAAAGGTCCAAGCGTCTTCAACAGACGGGGGATCAAGCTGATTCTTCTATACCATTTAACAGAGGCCAGTTCATGAAGGAAGGCTTGCTCATTAAAGTTTTTTTAGCAAGCGTCTATGACAAATCAGGACAGGTTGTTTCACTGAGCAGCCATTAAAATAATCAAAAAAGAAAGTCCAAGCATCTCCGACAGAGGGGGGGGGGGGGGATCAAGCTGATTCTATATCACTTTCTATACCAATTTTACTGAGCAGCCATTACAAACACAGGCTGTAAAACAGTGATCACTAAGGTCATTACAGAAAACACCAGACTGATACCGATCAGGATTATTTGTGAAGATAACACTGAGGAGAGTAGCCTTTTCTGAGTGTTTGGAGTCATACCTCGTGGGATTGGTGATAATCTGAGAAAGATTTAGGGAGTCCCATTGGTTTAGGACTTGGTCAGGTGGTTTCAGCATGTCCCAGTTTAGGTCACCTAGCAGGACAGATTCAGACTTAGTGTAAGGGGCCAGGAGAGAGCTTAGGGCAGGTAGGGGACAGGCCGGTGCTGATGGAGGACGATAGCACCCAACAACAGTCAACAGAGTGCTATTTGAAAGTTTAATGCTTAAAACCAGCAAATCAAATTATTTGGGGACAGACTTGATGGAGACAACCGAGCACTGAAGGTGATCCTTGGTAAAGATTTGCCACTCTCCCACCTTTGGAAGATCTGTCTGGCTGAAAAATATTATAACCAGAAAGGTTAACATCAGTATTCAAAACTCTCTTCCTTAATTAACTACGTCTCAGTAATGACCAACATCTGAGAACCCACACTTTCAATTGATCCATTTTAGGTAATAAGCTCCTGGTGTTAACGTGCAGAAAACCCAGGCTTTTACGAGAGCAGAAATCAGTGAAGCAGATATCAGAGCACAAGTCAGAATTGGGGCTAGCAACAGTACATGGGCCAGGGTGTACATGCACATTTCCAGATATCATCGACAGTAATATAATCAGGGCACGGCAGAGGACAGGGAGAGCTCTGCAGTGCTGATTTATTGACATCTGAATGTGCATCAGATGGCAACAAGATCATATTGTACAGCAATTTCATCAGGTAACATGAATACAAAGCCAGCGAGAGGTGGTTAGAATAGGATGGGAGGCCCAAAACTCTGTGTAACCAATAGAGAGTCAGAATCCTGAGTGTGGGAACAAACAGACTGTCCCACACGTTGGGGAAACAATTAAGTTCATAGTCAACAAAGCCTGCAGGAGTCATGAGGCAAATAGCAAAATGCACAAGATAAAAAAATACACAACGACTTGGGGCCATTGTAAGTTCAGAGTCACTCGCCCCAACAGCGCCTGTGTGCTGGATGCAAGCAAAAGCTTGGGAGAGAGGGGGAGGGGGTGGGGATACCTGTAGACAGGGGAGAAGTGCCAGGACAGACAGTGAACAGAGAGGGGGGTACCTGTAGCAGACAGGGGGAGACAACCAGGGCAGACGGTGAACAGAGAGGGGGGGGATACCTGTACCAGGCAGGGGAGACAACCAGGGCAGACGGTGAACAGAGAGGGGGGAGGGGGGGGGATACCTGTACCAGACAGGGGGAGACAACCAGGGCAGACGGTGAACAGAGAGGAGGGGGGTACCTGTAGCAGACAGGGGAGACAACCAGGGCAGACGGTGAACAGAGAGGGGGGGATACCTGTACCAGGCAGGGGAGACAACCAGGGCAGACGGTGAACAGAGAGAGGGGGGATACCTGTACCAGGCAGGGGAGACAACCAGGACAGACGGTGAACAGAGAGGAGGGGGGGGTGATACCTGTAGACAGGGGGAGACAACCAGGACAGACGGTGAACAGAGAGGAGGGGGGGGTGATACCTGTAGACAGGGGGAGACAACCAGGACAGACGGTGAACAGAGAGGAGGGGGGGTGATACCTGTAGACAGGGGGAGACAACCGGGGGAGCTTGGATCAGCAGGAGGGGGCTTCAAGGCCTCTAGATCTGGGTGGGGTAGCTTACCCAAAGGTGGCCTCAAAGGCTTCAACACCTCTCACTTCACACCTCGGTGCTAATTGAAGTTGCATCTGGTCTGTCTGGTCTGTCTCAGTTCCAGGTTGGATGGTGTATTAATCCTTCCTGGTAATTTTGACCAAAATGAGGTTGTAGGTTTGGAGTTTTGAATCTGAAGTGAAGGTTATACTGTGGAGGGTAGCATCCTGTATATGTCCCTGCTGAAAAATACACGTTTATCTAACTCCAAATCTATATTTTTTTGTTAAAAAAAAAAACATGTAGAAAAATGTGAGAGCTCACATGCAGCTGTGTCTGTCTGTCTCTCTCTCTCTCTCTCCTTTCTCTATCTCTCTCTCTCTCTCCTTTCTCTCTCTCTCTCTCTCCCTCTCTCTCTCTCTCTCTCTCTCTCTCTCTCTCTCTTTCTCTCTCTCCTTTCTCTATCTCTCTCTCCTTTCTCTCTCTCTCTCTCTCTCTGTCTCTCTTTCTCTCCCTCTCTCTCTCTCTCTCTCTCTCTCTCTCTCTCTCTCTCTGTGTGTCTCTCTCTCTCTCTCTCTGTCTCTCTCTCTCTCTCTCTCTCTCTCTCTCTATCTCTCTCTCTCTCTCCGTCCACTAGTCAGTTGATTTGATTTATAGTACAGCCTTCATTGGGTGCCTTAACTCGTCTCTATTTGAGCAGATCTCCATCTCCATCCATCAGTAAAGTTTCCATACTAAAACCTCTGGGAATTATGAAGAAAATCATATTCAGAAAATGCCATTGGATGAGTGAATTATGTGTTGTCTTAAATCCTTAGATTAGATATTAAGAGGCTAAATGAATTGCTGACTCTCCTATAAATAGGTACATCTAAATGAATTGCTGACTCTCCTATAAATAGGTACATCTAAATGAATTGCTGAATCTCCTATAAATAGGTATATAAAGACAATGTATAAAGAAATAGCATCAGTGCTTGTCATTGAGAACAAACATTGCATTTGAGTCATTCTGAGAGCTTCCTGTGGGTTGTCTGAGAGCTTCCTGTGGGTTGTCTGAGAGCTTCCTGTGGGTTGTCTGAGAGCTTCCTGTGGGTTGTCTGAGAGCTTCCTGTGGGTTGTCTGAGAGCCTCCTGAGGGTTGTCTGAGAGCTTCCTGTGGGTTGTCTGAGAGCTTCCTGTGGGTTGTCTGAGAGCCTCCTGAGGGTTGTCTGAGAGCTTCCTGTGGGTTGTCTGAGAGCTTCCTGTGGGTTGTCTGAGAGCTTCCTGTGAGTTGTCTGAGAGCTTCCTGTGGGTTGTCTGAGAGCTTCCTGTGGGTTGTCTGTGGTGTCGCTCTTCTCCAGTGTTGAGATCTGTCCTCTCCTCTGACCTTCTCAGAGTTTAACCTTGCCTCTCTGGACAGGAACACTGGTTATGTCCACAATGGCACCCTATACCCCTATATAGTACGCTACTTTTGACCAGAGCCCTATGGAGAAATAGGCGGCCATTTTGGACACATCCACTGTCTTCTAGTACAGTCATTTGGAAGTATAATCTCATTGTACTTTGTCCACGTCTGACAATACCGGTTGGTACTGGGTGTGTTACCACTATGGTGATGCAGGTCAAAGTATCTGTGATAAGGAGGATTACTATTCTGTCATGAACTTTAAGCTCTGTAAACATTCAAAACAATACCCAGGTTGTCCTGGGTAGTAAAACAGACATATCTGTCTACTGCAGCAAAATAGCATGTTTGATCTAATTATTATTATTATTTTTTATTTTTTTTGGCATAATAGTCCGTCTTTGCAACGCAATAATGATACATGTTTTGAACTTCCCTGGTTTGGAAATATTGATTGTTTAAGGTCCTTTGTCTCTATGGTGACGGAATTGAGTTTATGAAATCTAGTGCACTTAGAAAGAGTAGACCGAGAGACAATAGAGCGTAGGCTAGTCTCCTACAGAATCTCCATAGAGTGGTGACGCTAGCAGCTGCCTGCTACTCTTTAAATAGTACCTTGTCCCAACCTTTGGTTGGTCTAGTGGTCTAGTGGTCTAGTGCACTTAGAAAGAGTAGACCGAGAGACAATAGAGCGTAGGCTAGTCTCCTACAGAATCTCCATAGAGTGGTGACGCTAGCAGCTGCCTGCTACTCTTTAAATAGTACCTTGTCCCAACCTTTGGTTGGTCTAGTGGTCTAGTGGTCTAGTGCACTTAGAAAGAGTAGACCGAGAGACAATAGAGCGTAGGCTAGTCTCCTACAGAATCTCCATAGAGTGATCACGCTAGCAGCTGCCTGCTACTCTTTAATAAAGTGATCACGCTAGCAGCTGCCTGCTACTCTTTAAATAGTACCTTGTCCCAACCTTTCTTCTCTCTGTATTAGATTGCATCACCTTCATTATAAACAGTGGTTGATGGGTGAAGAAGTAAAGCCGTCTGAGAACAGGGATGAGCTCAACTTGGGGCCAGACTGTGGAGACTGTCTGAGAACAGGGATGAGCTCAACTGGGGGCCAGTCTGTGGAGACCGTCTGAGAACAGGGATGAGCTCAACTGGGGGCCGGTCTGTGGAGACCGTCTGAGAACAGGGATGAGCTCAACTGGGGCTCAGTGAGGGTACGGTCCTGGGTAACAGTGAGGGTCTGTCTATATCATACTGTCCTGGGTAACAGTGAGGGTCTGTCTATATCATACTGTCCTGAGTAACAGTGAGGGTCTGTCTATATCATACTGTCCTGGGTAACAGTGAGGGTCTGTCTATATCATACTGTCCTGGGTAACAGTGAGGGTCTGTCTATATCATACTGTCCTGGGTAACAGTGAGGGTCTGTCTATATCATACTCATACTGTCCTGGGTAACAGTGAGGGTCTGTCTATATCATACTGTCCTGGGTAACAGTGAGGGTCTGTCTATAACATACTGTCCTATAGGGTCTGTCTATATCTACTGTCCTGGGTAACAGTGAGGGTCTGTCTATATCATACTGTCCTGGGTAACAGTGAGGTCTGTCTATATCATACTGTCCTGGGTAACAGTGAGGGTCTGGGGGTAACAGTGAGGGTCTGTCTATATCATACTCATACTGTCCTGGGTAACAGTGAGGGTCTGTCTATATCATACTGTCCTGGGTAACAGTGAGGGTCTGTCTATAACATACTGTCCTGGGTAACAGTGAGGGTCTGTCTATATCATACTGTCCTGGGTAACAGTGAGGGTATGTCTCTATCATACTGTCCTGGGTAACAGTGAGGGTCTGTCTATATCATACTGTCCTGGGTAACAGTGAGGGTCTGTCTATATCATACTGTCCTGGGTAACAGTGAGGGTCTGTCTATATCATACTGTCCTGGGTAACAGTGAGGGTCTGTCTATAGCATACTGTCCTGGGTAACAGTGAGGGTCTGTCTATAGCATACTGTCCTGAGTAACAGTGAGGGTCTGTCTATAGCATACTGTCCTGGGTAACAGTGAGGGTCTGTCTATAGCATACTGTCCTGGGTAACAGTGAGGGTCTGTCTATATCATACTGTCCTGAGTAACAGTGAGGGTCTGTCTATAGCATACTGTCCTGAGTAACAGTGAGGGTCTGTCTATAGCATACTGTCCTGAGTAACAGTGAGGGTCTGTCTATAGCATACTGTCCTGGGTAACAGTGAGGGTCTGTCTATAGCATACTGTCCTGGGTAACAGTGAGGGTCTGTCTATATCATACTGTCAGTCTGCGTTCCAAATGCACTACTTTTGACCAGAGCCCTACTCCCTATATAGTGCACTACTTTAGACCAGAGCCCTATGGAACCCTACTCCCTATATAGTGCACTACTTTAGACCAGAGCCCTATCGAACCCTATTCCTTATATAGTGCACTACTTTAGACCAGAGCCCTATGGAACCCTATTCCCTATATAGTGTGCTACTTTAGACCAGAGCCCTATAGAGCCCTATTCCCTATATAGTACACTACTTTAGACCAGAGCCCTATTCCCTATATAGTACACTACTTTAGACCAGAGCCCTATTCCCTATATAGTGGTACTACTTTAGACCAGAGCCCTATTCCCTATATAGTGCACTACTTTAGACCAGAGCCCTATTCCCTATATAGTGCACTACTTTAGACCAGAGCCCTATTCCCTATATAGTGCACTACTTTAGACCAGAGCCCTATTCCCTATATAGTGCACTACTTTAGACCAGAGCCCTATTCCTATATAGTGCACTACTTTAGACCAGAGCCCTATTCCCAGCCCTATATAGTGCACTACTTTAGACCAGAGCCCTATTCCTATATAGTGGTACTACTTTAGACCAGAGCCCTATTCCTATATAGTACACTACTTTAGACCAGAGCCCTATTCCCTATATAGTGCACTACTTTAGACCAGAGCCCTATTCCCTATATAGTGCACTACTTTAGACCAGAGCCCTATTCCCTATATAGTGCACTACTTTAGACCAGAGCCCTATTCTCTATATAGTGCACGACTTTAGACCAGAGCTACATAGAAAAGGGTACCATTTGGGACACTGTCTGACCGTAGTGTACACTCCCTGAAAGACCTGTACACATCCACCCTCATCTCTGTTATACATGCTGAGCCTGTCATGAATATCTCTCTCCCTCCTCCTCTCTCTCCACAGCCCTGACAGGAGGGAGCCTCCTCTCTCCCCACAGCCCTGACAGGAGGGAGCCTCCTCTCTCCCCACAGCCCTGACAGGAGGGAGCCTCCTCTCTCCCCACAGCCCTGACAGGGAGGGTCAGCCTCCTCTCCACACAGCCCTGACAGGAGGGTCTGCCTCCTCTCTCTCCACAGCCCTGACAGGAGGGAGCCTCCTCTCTCTGTGTTTCCCACAGCCCTGACAGGAGGGAGCCTCCTCTCTCTCCACAGCCCTGACAGGAGGACAGGAGGGAGACCTCCTCTCTCTCCACAGCCCTGACAGGAGGGAGCCTCCTCTCTCCCCACAGCCCTGACAGGAGGGAGCCTCCTCTCTCCCCACAGCCCTGACAGGAGGGAGCCTCCTCTCTCCCACAGCCCTGACAGGAGGGAGCCTCCTCTCTCCCCACAGCCCTGACAGGAGGGAGCCTCCTCTCTCCCCACAGCCCTGACAGGAGGGAGCCTCCTCTCTCTCCACAGCCCTGACAGGAGGGAGCCTCCTCTCTCTCCACAGCCCTGACAGGAGGGAGCCTCCTCTCTCCCCACAGCCCTGACAGGAGCCTCAACACAGGAGCCTCCTCTCTCCCACAGCCCTGACAGGAGGGAGCCTCCTCTCTCTCCACAGCCCTGACAGGACCTCCTCTCTCCCCACAGCCTGACAGGAACCATCCTCTGTCCTCAGCCCTGACACAGGCCTCCTCTCTCCACACAGCCCTGACAGGAGGGAGCCTCCTCTCTCTCCACAGCCCTGACAGGAGGGAGCCTCCTCTCTCTCCACAGCCCTGACAGGAGGGAGCCTCCTCTCTCTCCACAGCCCTGACAGGAGGGAGCCTCCTCTCTCCCCAGCCCTGAGCCTCTGACAGGAACACAGGATTAACCATGCCTCCTCTCCCCACAGCCCTGACAGGAGGGAGCCTGACCATGGAGGACCGCCTCCTCTCCACAGCCCTGACAGGAGGGAGCCTCCTCTCTCCCCACAGCCCTGACAGGAGGGAGCCTCCTCTCTCTCCACAGCCCTGACAGGAGGGAGCCTCCTCTCTCCCCACAGCCCTGACAGGAGGGAGCCTCCTCTCTCTCCACAGCCCTGACAGGAGGGAGCCTCCTCTCTCTCCACAGCCCTGACAGGAGGGAGCCTCCTCTCTCTCCACAGCCCTGACAGGAGGGAGCCTCCTCTCTCTCCACAGCCCTGACAGGAGGGAGCCAGTCATCATAGTCAAATCTGTGCCATGCCACTTGGACCCACAGGTGATGGGGATGATGGTGTAAACCTGATTAGACCCATGGGTGATGATGATGATGGTGTAAACCTGTTTAGATTCCCGGGTGATGATGATGATGGTGTAAACCTGTTTAGATCCCCGGGTGATGATGATGATGGTGTAAACCTGTTTAGATTCCCGGGTGATGATGATGATGGTGTAAACCTGTATAGATTCCCGGGTGATGATGATGATGATGATGATGGTGTAAACCTGTATAGATTCCCGGGTGATGATGATGATGATGGTGTAAACCTGTTTAGATCCCCGGGTGATGATGATGATGGTGTAAACCTGTATAGATTCCCGGGTGATGATGATGATGATGGTGTAAACCTGTATAGATTCCCGGGTGATGATGATGATGATGATGATGGTGTAAACCTGTATAGATTCCCGGGTGATGATGATGGTTTAACCTGTTTAGATAATGGATTATAGTGGAGGGACAACATGGACCCATCCTCCTCTAATCACCCATGTTCTCTCTGCTGTACTCCATAGGACCTCAGGGAACAGCTCTGTCATGACCCTGGCTGTCCTGATCAATCACAGCTCTGTCATGACCCTGGATGTCCAGATCAATCACAGCTCTGTCATGACCCTGGCTGTCCTGATCAATCACAGCTCTGTCATGACCCTGGCTGTGTCCTGATCAATCACAGCTCTGTCATGACCCTGGCTGTCCTGATCAATCACAGCTGTGTCATGACCCTGGCTGTCCTGATCAATCGCAGCTCTGTCATGACCCTGGCTGTGTCCTGATCAATCACAGCTCTGTCATGACCCTGGCTGTCCTGATCAATCACAGCTCTGTCATGACCCTGGCTATCCTCTCCACTCTGTGTTTCTGGCAGGGTCATGACCCTGGCTATCCTCTCCACTCTGCTTTTCTGGTAGGGTCATGACCCTGGCTGTCCTCTCCACTCTGTGTTTCTTGCAGGGTCATGACCCTGGCTATCCTCTCCACTCTGTGTTTCTGGTAGGGTCATGACCCTGGCTGTCCTCTCCACTCTGTGTTTCTTGCAGGGTCATGACCCTGGCTATCCTCTCCACTCTGCTTTTCTGGTAGGGTCATGACCCTGGCTGTCCTCTCCACTCTGTGTTTCTTGCAGGATCATGACCCTGGCTATCCTCTCCACTCTGTGTTTCTGGTAGGGTCATGACCCTGGCTGTCCTCTCCACTCTGTGTTTCTTGCAGGGTCATGACCCTGGCTCAGTGTATCCAGCCCAGAGGAAAAACAATCCTGCTTTCTGCTTGACTAGTATGGGTACACTTTTTAAAATGGCAGCCGGTCCACCCGTTGATTTCAATGGGGATTGCTGTTCTAGGAATTATATTTCTGTGATTCAGCCACTCGTCTCGTACTGCACAGTGTTGGCCTTGGGGCAGTCGAGCCAGGGCACAGTGGATCAATGGTGGTTTTATAACTCTAATTACATCGTGTCTGACTGTATGGTAACGGTACTATGAACAGGACACAATCCCACATCGATCTGATCTGATGCGTGATCAATGTGTTCAACTGAACCTGCAGCATCACAGCCTTAACACAGACCGTCCTCTATTAACCATGTCTGTCTGTCCTCATAGCCTTAACACAGACCGTCCTCTATTAACCATGTCTGTCTGTCTGACCTCAAGCCTCATGACCGTCTCTATTAACCATGTCTGTCTGTCCTCACAGCCTCAACAGCCTCAACACAGACCGTCCTCTATTAACCATGTCTGTCTGTCCTCTTAGCTGTCTGTAACACAGACCGTCCTCTATTAACCATGTCTGTCTGTCTGTCCTCACCTCAGCCTCTGTCCTCAAGCCTTAACACAGACCGTCCTCTAGTCTGTCTGTCTGTCCTCATAGCCTTAACACAGACCGTCCTCTATTAACCATGTCTGTCTGTCCTCATAGCCTCAACACAGACCGTCCTCTATTAACCATGTCTGTCTGTCCTCATAGCCTTAACACAGACCGTCCTCTATTAACCATGTCTGTCTGACCTCACAGCCTTAACACAGACCGTCCTCTATTAACCATGTCTGTCTGTCCTCATAGCCTTAACACAGACCGTCCTCTATTAACCATGTCTGTCCTCATAGCCTTAACACAGACCGTCCTCTATTAACCATGTCTGTCCTCTATTAACCATGTCTGTCTGTCCTCATAGCCTTAACACAGACCGTCCTCTATTAACCATGTCTGTCTGTCTGTCCTCACAGCCTTAACACAGACCGTCCTCTATTAACCATGTCTGTCTGTCTGTCCTCATAGCCTCAACACAGACCGTCCTCTATTAACCATGTCTGTCTGTCCTCATAGCCTTAACACAGACCGTCCTCTATTAACCATGTCTGTCTGTCCTCATAGCCTTAGCCTCAACACAGACCGTCCTCTATTAACCATGTCTGTCTGTCCTCATAGCCTTAACACAGACCGTCCTCTATTAACAGCATGTGCTTTGTTTTTCAATGGTCGTATTCAGTTATGATATTAGGATAGACCAAGGAGATGGTTGGACTTAATTATTCCTAATTATTAATTCCATCAGATAACCATAAAGCAAGTCCTTAAGGGATGGTTGCCCTCACATAACGGTACGGAGGGGCCTTCTGATAATAACATGGATATGTTCATTCCTCCCGGCTGTCATTGGGTGTTCAGTGTTGTCCACCATCTATACAGACTCGTTTCAACTAGCTACTTTTCTCCTCTTGGCTTCTATTGAATTAGCTAGTCAGTGGGGGAAAAAAAGTTCTGCCAAGCCCTCTCCCACTTGAGTGAACAATATACATCTTCTAGCAATCTATCTCGTCCTGTCAGAGCACAAAGTGAGCACGGACAGGGAAACTGCTGGTTTGACCGTCTGCTGTCTGTCCCACCTGTCTAACATGGTAACGATGAGTTGATACTTCGCCTATTTGTTTCCTGGCACATTCACATGTTTTATTTCACGTGTCCGACAGTAACAGTAAAATCATGGGGTCATCAGATCTTTCAGCGCATTTTTACATTCCAGGTCAATATTTACCTGCTGTGTCGCAGTCTTACTTCCATTTGAAGACCTACACACGTGAGCGCTATTAGTATTTGAGCAATATTATTGGCTGTCCATTCAAGCACCACGCGAGTCGCAACCCAGCTGGACACAGACGTCAACTCAGCGTCTATTCAACGTTGGTTCAATGTAATGTCATTGAAATGGCACTGTGGTTCCACCAGTGTGTCCGTTGGGAACTACTCGAGCTGATGCCTTCTCACACGCCAGCTGGGCCAAACCCTCCCCTAACCCGGACGCCAGCTGGGCCAAACCCTCCCCTAACCCGGACGACGCAGGGCCAATTGTCCGCCGTCCTATGGGACTCCCGGTCACAGTCGGTTGTGACAGCCTTGGGATCGAACCCAGATCTGTAGTGACGCCTTAGACCCCTGCGCCACTCGGGAGGCAACTTCATTTTCACTGAGAAATAATTTGATTAAAAAAAAACTGCTGCTTTGTACCTTTTAAGTGTTTAAGTGTTTTGGGAATAGAAGTATGTTCTGTAATCCTGTTTAGTGATGATGAGATACTAGGTGAGGTCTGGGCCGTGCGGCTCATCACTGTTGACTTCCAAATGGCATATGGTCCTGTATGGGCCCTGGTCAAAAGTAGTGCACTATATAGGGAATAGGGTGCCAGCCCTGGTCAAACGTAGTGCACTATATAGGGAATAGGGTGCTAGCTCTGGTCAAACGTAGTGCACTATATAGGGAATAGGGTGCTAGCCCTGGTCAAACGTAGTGCACTATATAGGGAATAGGGTGCCAGCCCTGGTCAAAAGTAGTGCACTATATAGGGAATAGGGTGCCAGCCTGGTCAAACGTAGTGCACTATAATGGGAATAGGGTGCTAGCCCTGGTCAAACGTAGTGCACTATATAGGGAATAGGGTGCCATTTGGGATACAGCCTCTGATAGGCTGACTGACTGCGAGGTGTGTTTACCTTTCATTTCAGCGCAAGCTACAACAATCCCCCTTTTCAAATCAGAAACACACAGCCTCATGTGTCTCCTAGTGTCTGTACATCTGTTTCACATTAAGCCTTGTAGAAGCCAGGCTTGTGTAGAACAGAGAAGATCTGGCCGTCTCAAGAGCTCAAAGCTCTAATGGTTAGAAAACATATGAACTTGGCAAACAGCCACATTAATTTCTCTGCAGAAGCTGTTCTGTTCTGCTAATATAACTATACGGCGCATTTGAAAAGTATTCAGACCCCCTTTGACTTTTGTCCACATTTTGTTACGTTGGTGCCGATTGTCATGTGGTAGCAGAGAGAACAGTCTATGGTTTTGGGCCTTTAAAAACCTGTGAGCCTTCCTCTGACACCGCCTGGTATACTGGTATATACACTGAACAAAAAATATAAACTCAACAGGTAGTGTTGGTCCCCATGTTGCATGAGCTGAAAAAAGACGTTTTACATACGTACAAAAAGGTTATTTCTCTCAGATGTTGTGCACAAATTTGTTTACACCCCTGTTGGCGAGTTGTTTTCTAATTTGCCAAGATAATCCATCCACTTGACAGGTGTGACATATCAAGAAGCTGATCATTACACCTTGTGCTGAGGACAATAAAAGGCCACTTTAAAATGTGAAGTTTTGTCACAAAACACAGTGTCACGGACGAGCGATTGGTGGAATATGTCCACCAAAGATGTTGCCAGAGAATTGAATGATAATTTCTCTACCATAATAGCTGCATCCAATCATGTTAGAGAATTCGGCAGTACGTCCAACTGGCCTCACAACCACAGACCACGTATTACTACGCCAGCCCAGGACCTCCACATCCGGCTTCGTTGCCTGTGGGATTGTCTGCAGATTAGAGCCTCATATGAGCTGCAACTCTGTCAAATATTTGAAATGGTTGCATGTTGTGTTTATATTTTTTTGTTCAGTAAATCTATATATACAGGTTTACTGGGCCATACTCACCACTGCCTTGCGATTCGGTGGTTTGTAGTTGCCGTACCAAGCGGTGATGCAGCCGGTCAAGATGCTCTCAATGGTGCAGCTGTATAACTTTTTAAGGATCTGAGGACCCATGCCAAATCCTTTCAGCCTCCTGATGGGGAAGGGTTCAGCCTCGTGAGGGGAAAGGGTTCAGCCTCGTGAGGGGGAAGGGTTCAGTCTCGTGAGGGGAAGGTTCAGCCTCGTGAGGGGGAAGGGTTCAGCCTCGTGAGGGGAAGGGTTCAGCCTCGTGAGGGGAAGGGTTCAGCCTCGTGAGGGGAAGGGTTCAGCCTCGTGAGGGGAAGGGTTCAGCCTCGTGAGGGGAAGGGTTCAGCCTCGTGAGGGGGAAAGGGTTCAGCCTCGTGAGGGGAAGGGTTCAGCCTCGTGAGGGGAAGGGTTCAGCCTCGTGAGGGGAAAGGGTTCAGCCTCGTGAGGGGAAAGGGTTCAGCCTCGTGAGGGGGAAGGGTTCAGCCTCGTGAGGGGAAAGGGTTCAGCCTCGTGAGGGGAAAGGGTTCAGCCTCGTGAGGGGAAAGGGTTCAGCCTCGTGAGGGGGAAGGGTTCAGCCTCGTGAGGGGGAAGGGTTCAGCCTCGTGAGGGGAAAGGGTTCAGCCTCGTGAGGGGAAAGGGTTCAGCCTCGTGAGGGGAAGGGTTCAGCCTCGTGAGGGGGAAGGGTTCAGCCTCGTGAGGGGGAAGGGTTCACTGTCGTGCTCTCTTCAAAACTGTGTGGGGTGTGTGTGGACCATGTTAATTCCTTAGTGATGTGGCCACCGAGGAACTTGAAGCTCTCGACTTGCTCCTGTAGTCCACGATCAGCTCCTTAGTTGAGGTAGATGTTGTTGTCGCTTACAAAACTCAGTTTTAGACGAGACTGACTTTATGATCCTATTTACACTTTGTAGTAAATTTTGACACTAGAATGAATGTTTGTGACTCATATCGATGACTCATAGGCCGGTTAAAAGCAGAGAAGTTGGTTCTAAGGGGCACAATGACCTATCAACTTCAAACGTTGCAGGGTCATCAATGACGTTACCAACTGGTGTCTCCAAGTGGCCCTCACACCTCTCCAGACTGTGGGTTTGAGTGAGAGGACTAACTGGTGTCTCCAAGTGGCCACACCTCTCCAGACTGTGGGTTTGAGTGAGAGGACTAACTGGTGTCTCCAAGTGGCCACACATCTCCAGACTGCTGTCTCCAAGTGGCCACACATCTCCAGACTGCTGTCTCCAAGTGGCCACACATCTCCAGACTGCTGTCTCCAAGTGGCCACACATCTCCAGACTGCTGTCTCCAAGTGGCCACACATCTCCAGACTGCTGTCTCCAAGTGGCACACCTCTCCAGACTGGTGTCTCCAAGTGGCCACACCTCTCCAGACTGGTGTCTCCAAGTGGCCACACCTCTCCAGACTGCTGTCTCCAAGTGGCCACACCTCACCAGACTGGTGTCTCCAAGTGGTCACACCTCTCCAGACTGGTGTCTCCAAGTGGCCACACCTCTCCAGACTGGTGTCTCCAAGTGGCCACACCTCACCAGACTGGTGTCTCCAAGTGGCCACACCTCTCCAGACTGTGGGTTTGAGTGAGAGGACTTACTGGTGTCTCCAAGTGGCCACACCTCTCCAGACTGGTGTCTCCAAGTGGCCACACCTCTCCAGACTGTGGCCACACCTCTCCAGACTGTGGTCACACCTCTCCAGACTGTGGCCACACCTCTCCAGACTGTGGCCACACCTCTCCAGACTGTGGCCACACCTCTCCAGACTGTGACCACACCTCTCCAGACTGTGGCCACACCTCTCCAGACTGTGACCACACCTCTCCACACTGTGGCCACACCTCTCCAGACTGTGACCACACCTCTCCAGACTGTGACCACACCTCTCCAGACTGTGACCACACCTCTCCAGACTGTGGCCACACCTCTCCAGACTGTGGCCACACCTCTTCAGACTGTGACCACACCTCTGCAGACTGTGGCCACACCTCTCCAGACTGTGCACAGCTCCTTAGTAATTTCACTTTTTTGACTCCAGGAAGGTCATTATGCCCTTCTGGTTGTTTACGGACTTCAATCAATATTTTTTAAAGTGTTTTTAATGAAATGGTTGTTTATGAGACCTATCAAAGCTTTAGGTGGGCTAATATAAGGTATAGATGCCAATGTAACAGGGGTCAGACACTCCTCTATCTGTCTCCAAGAGGGTGAACTTGTTGTTGTATCTTGCCATATCCACACAGTTTAACTGAGATGCCCAGTAAAACAACTGGAAGTCAGTTAGAGTAAGTCCTTCTGAGTATGGTGTGCATAAAGTTGTGAGTTTCAGTCCGGGGTGTTTCCCTTTCCACAGAGATGAAGAGACCGTCCTACTAAGTATTTTGAATAAATACTTTGGGAATAGGAAAGGGCAAGGTTTGAAAAAGGTTCAAGAATTTTGGTAGTATATTCATCTTTACACAATTGACCCGCCCAATAAGAGAAATTGGTAAATCCCGCCATCTATCCAATTCTTCCCCTTTTTTGAGAAGTGGAGTATAGTTCAGTTGATATGTCTTTAATAATTTCAGAAGGAATTTGCAATCCAAGAAATGTCATTTTCTGCAGTCTCCAAGAAAACAGGTGGTCTACGATTGGGTTCTGCATAGCTGCCCTATTAAAAGGCATAATTATACTCTCCAATTTAATTTATATCCTGAAAAGGTCCCGTATTCTTTCAGGATGTCAACTAATGCTCGGAGTGAAATTTCTGGTTTAGTGAGGTAATGCAGAATATCATCAGCATTATAGCGAGACCAGATGTTCACGCCCACCTATACAAACACCACATCAAATCAAAGTTTATTTGTCACGTGCACCGAATACAACAGGTGTAGTAGCCCTTACAGTGAAATGCTGAATACAACAGGTGTAGTAGCCCTTACAGTGAAATGCTGAATACAACAGGTGTAGTAGCCCTTACAGTGAAATGCTGAATACAACAGGTGTAGTAGACCTTACAGTGAAATGCTGAATACAACAGGTGTAGTAGCCCTTACAGTGAAATGCTGAATACAACAGGTGTAGTAGACCTTACAGTGAAATGCTGAATACAACAGGTGTAGTAGACCTTACAGTGAAATGCTGAATACAACAGGTGTAGTAGCCCTTACAGTGAAATGCTGAATACAACAGGTGTAGTAGACCTCACAGTGTAATGCTGAATACAACAGGTGTAGTAGACCTTACAGTGAAATGCTGAATACAACAGGTGTAGTAGACCTCACAGTGAAATGCTGAATACAACAGGTGTAGTAGACCTCACAGTGAAATGCTGAATACAACAGGTGTAGTAGACCTTACAGTGAAATGCTGAATACAACAGGTGTAGTAGCCCTTACAGTGAAATGCTGAATACAACAGGTGTAGTAGACCTTACAGTGAAATGCTGAATACAACAGGTGTAGTAGACCTCACAGTGAAATGCTGAATACAACAGGTGTAGTAGACCTCACAGTGTAATGCTGAATACAACAGGTGTAGTAGACCTTACAGTGAAATGCTGAATACAACAGGTGTAGTAGCCCTTACAGTGAAATGCTGAATACAACAGGTGTAGTAGACCTTACAGTGAAATGCTGAATACAACAGGTGTAGTAGCCCTTACAGTGAAATGCTGAATACAACAGGTGTAGTAGACCTTACAGTGAAATGCTGAATACAACAGGTGTAGTAGACCTTACAGTGAAATGCTGAATACAACAGGTGTAGTAGCCCTTACAGTGAAATGCTGAATACAACAGGTGTAGTAGACCTTACAGTGAAATGCTGAATACAACAGGTGTAGTAGACCTTACAGTGAAATGCTGAATACAACAGGTGTAGTAGACCTATACAGTGAAATGCTGAATACAACAGGTGTAGTAGACCTTACAGTGAAATACTGAATACAACAGGTGTAGTAGAACTCACAGTGAAATGCTGAATACAACAGGTGTAGTAGACCTTACAGTGAAATGCTGAATACAACAGGTGTAGTAGACCTCACAGTGAAATGCTGAATACAACAGGTGTAGTAGACCTCACAGTGAAATGCTGAATACAACAGGTGTAGTAGACCTCACAGTGAAATGCTGAATACAACAGGTGTAGTAGCCCTTACAGTGAAATGCTGAATACAACAGGTGTAGTTAGACCTCACAGTGAAATGCTGAATACAACAGGTGTAGTAGACCTTACAGTGAAATGCTGAATACAACAGGTGTAGTAGACCTCACAGTGAAATGCTGAATACAACAGGTGTAGTAGACCTCACAGTGAAATGCTGAATACAACAGGTGTAGTAGACCTTACAGTGAAATGCTGAATACAACAGGTGTAGTAGACCTCACAGTGAAATGCTGAATACAACAGGTGTAGTAGACCTTACAGTGAAATGCTGAATACAACAGGTGTAGTAGACCTTACAGTGAAATGCTGAATACAACAGGTGTAGTAGACCTTACAGTGAAATGCTGAATACAACAGGTGTAGTAGACCTTACAGTGAAATGCTGAATACAACAGGTGTAGTAGAACTCACAGTGAAATGCTGAATACAACAGGTGTAGTAGACCTTACAGTGAAATGCCGAATACAACAGGTGTAGTAGAACTCACAGTGAAATGCTGAATACAACAGGTGTAGTAGACCTTACAGTGAAATGCCGAATACAACAGGTGTAGTAGAACTCACAGTGAAATGCTGAATACAACAGGTGTAGTAGAACTCACAGTGAAATGCCGAATACAACAGGTGTAGTAGAACTCACAGTGAAATGCTGAATACAACAGGTGTAGTAGAACTCACAGTGAAATGCTGAATACAACAGGTATAGTAGACCTTACAGTGAAATGCTGAATACAACAGGTGTAGTAGAACTCACAGTGAAATGCCGAATACAACAGGTGTAGTAGAACTCACAGTGAAATGCTGAATACAACAGGTGTAGTAGAACTCACAGTGAAATGCCGAATACAACAGGTGTAATAGACCTTACAGTGAAATGCTGAATACAACAGGTGTAGTAGACCTTACAGTGAAATGCTGAATACAACAGGTGTAGTAGACCTTACAGTGAAATGCTGAATACAACAGGTGTAGTAGACCTTACAGTGTAATGCTGAATACAACAGGTGTAGTAAACCTTACAGTGTAATGCTGAATACAACAGGTGTAGTAGACCTTACAGTGAAATGCTGAATACAACAGGTGTAGTAGACCTTACAGTGAAATGCTGAATACAACAGGTGTAGTAGACCTTACAGTGAAATGCTGAATACAACAGGTGTAGTAGACCTTACAGTGTAATGCTGAATACAACAGGTGTAGTAGACCTTACAGTGAAATGCTGAATACAACAGGTGTAGTAGACCTTACAGTGTAATGCTGAATACAACAGGTGTAGTAGACCTTACAGTGAAATGCTGAATACAACAGGTGTAGTAGACCTTACAGTGAAATGCTGAATACAACAGGTGTAGTAGACCTCACAGTGTAATGCTGAATACAACAGGTGTAGTAGACCTTACAGTGAAATGCTGAATACAACAGGTGTAGTAGACCTTACAGTGAAATGCTGAATACAACAGGTGTAGGTAGACCTCACAGTGAAATGCTGAATACAACAGGTGTAATAGACCTTACAGTGAAATGCTGAATACAACAGGTGTAGTAGACCTTACAGTGAAATGCTGAATACAACAGGTGTAGTAGACCTCACAGTGAAATGCTGAATACAACAGGTGTAGTAGACCTTACAGTGAAATAATGAATACAACAGGTGTAGTAGACCTTACAGTGAAATGCTGAATACAACAGGTGTAGTAGACCTTACAGTGTAATGCTGAATACAACAGGTGTAGTAGACCTTACAGTGAAATGCTGAATACAACAGGTGTAGTAGACCTTACAGTGAAATGCTGAATACAACAGGTGTAGTAGACCTTACAGTGAAATGCTGAATACAACAGGTGTAGTAGACCTCACAGTGAAATGCTGAATACAACAGGTGTAGTAGACCTTACAGTGAAATGCTGAATACAACAGGTGTAGTAGACCTCACAGTGTAATGCTGAATACAACAGGTGTAGTAGACCTTACAGTGAAATGCTGAATACAACAGGTGTAGTAGACCTTACAGTGAAATGCTGAATACAACAGGTGTAGGTAGACCTCACAGTGAAATGCTGAATACAACAGGTGTAATAGACCTTACAGTGAAATGCTGAATACAACAGGTGTAGTAGACCTCACAGTGAAATGCTGAATACAACAGGTGTAGTAGACCTCACAGTGAAATGCTGAATACAACAGGTGTAGTAGACCTCACAGTGTAATGCTGAATACAACAGGTGTAGTAGACCTTACAGTGAAATGCTGAATACAACAGGTGTAGTAGACCTTACAGTGAAATGCTGAATACAACAGGTGTAGTAGACCTCACAGTGAAATGCTGAATACAACAGGTGTAATAGACCTTACAGTGAAATGCTGAATACAACAGGTGTAGTAGACCTTACAGTGAAATGCTGAATACAACAGGTGTAGTAGACCTCACAGTGAAATGCTGAATACAACAGGTGTAGTAGACCTCACAGTGAAATGCTGAATACAACAGGTGTAGTAGACCTCACAGTGAAATGCTGAATACAACAGGTGTAGTAGACCTCACAGTGAAATGCTGAATACAACAGGTGTAGTAGACCTCACAGTGAAATGCTGAATACAACAGGTGTAGTAGACCTCACAGTGAAATGCTGAATACAACAGGTGTAGTAGACCTCACAGTGAAATGCTGAATACAACAGGTGTAGTAGACCTCACAGTGAAATGCTGAATACAACAGGTGTAGTAGACCTTACAGTGAAATGCTGAATACAACAGGTGTAGTAGACCTTACAGTGAAATGCTGAATACAACAGGTGTAGTAGACCTTACAGTGAAATGCTGAATACAACAGGTGTAGTAGACCTCACAGTGAAATGCTGAATACAACAGGTGTAGTAGACCTCACAGTGAAATGCTGAATACAACAGGTGTAGTAGACCTCACAGTGAAATGCTGAATACAACAGGTGTAGTAGACCTCACAGTGAAATGCTGAATACAACAGGTGTAGTAGACCTCACAGTGAAATGCTGAATACAACAGGTGTAGTAGACCTTACAGTGAAATGCTGAATACAACAGGTGTAGTAGACCTTACAGTGAAATGCTGAATACAACAGGTGTAGTAGACCTCACAGTGAAATGCTGAATACAACAGGTGTAGTAGACCTCACAGTGAAATGCTGAATACAACAGGTGTAGTAGACCTCACAGTGAAATGCTGAATACAACAGGTGTAGTAGACCTCACAGTGAAATGCTGAATACAACAGGTGTAGTAGACCTCACAGTGAAATGCTGAATACAACAGGTGTAGTAGACCTTACAGTGAAATGCTGAATGCAACAGGTGTAGTAGACCTCACAGTGAAATGCTGAATACAACAGGTGTAGTAGACCTCACAGTGAAATGCTGAATACAACAGGTGTAGTAGACCTTACAGTGAAATGCTGAATACAACAGGTGTAGTAGACCTTACAGTGAAATGCTGAATACAACAGGTGTAGTAGACCTTACAGTGTAATGCTGAATACAACAGGTGTAGTAGACCTTACAGTGAAATGCTGAATACAACAGGTGTAGTAGACCTCACAGTGTAATGCTGAATACAACAGGTGTAGTAGACCTCACAGTGAAATGCTGAATACAACAGGTGTAGTAGACCTCACAGTGAAATGCTGAATACAACAGGTGTAGTAGACCTCACAGTGAAATGCTGAATACAACAGGTGTAGTAGACCTCACAGTGAAATGCTGAATACAACAGGTGTAGTAGACCTCACAGTGAAATGCTGAATACAACAGGTGTAGTAGAGCCTCTAATCATCCATATGGATGAGATGAGATCTAAAAGCTGCCAGTGGCTCTATAGCCAAAGAAAAAAGCAGCGGACTAGCGGGACAACCCTGTCTTGTGCCACGCGATAGGGAGAACTGTGAGGAAACATGTCCAGTAGCTCAGATGCTGACTGATGGAAATCTGTACAGTAATCTAATCAGACCTACATACTTAGGTCCAATATTCATCCTCTGTAAAACTTCAAACATTCTATGCAGTCAAAAGATTTTTCCGCATCTAATGAAGCCTCTACTGCAGGTTCTTGGTCATTCTCCACATAATGCATAATATTAAATAATATTCTGATATTATCAGGAGATGAGTGGTTTCTTACAAAAGCCTGTTTGGTCCATAGCAACCAAGTCCGGAAGAACCTTATCTTATTAAGAGCTATGAGTTTTCCAAGAATCTTATATGAAGTGTTCAATAAATATATTGGTCTATACGACCCACAAAGCAGAGGATCTTTCCCAGGTTTAAACAAAACTGTGATCAGTGCTTGTTCAAGTGTGTCTGGGAGCTTTTCTGTCTCTATGGCATAATTAAACATACTGCAAAGAGGCTGAATTAGTTTGGGTAAAAAGGATCGATAGAATTCAATAGGGAATCCATCTAACCCTGGTGATTTTCCCCCAGCAGTGTTTGAAATGGATTCCCTAATTTCCTCAGATGTAATCTATCTTTCCAAGTACTCTCTATCCTCATCAGTTAAAGCTTGTAAATTGACTAGATTGATTTCCTCAGGACTGAGAACAACTGTGTTATTGGGCAGCTTAATAGAGCCAATAACTACTAGCTTCCTCTCTCCTCATCTGCCAAGCAAGCAACTTCCCTGCTTTATCTCCATGTTCACTTTGTTTTGTTCTCCTAAGAGCGTTTTCTGCTTTGTGGGTTGTCAGGGTGTTATATTCCAATCGCTTTGAGTCCCAAAAAATTTTTTTTTGGAGTTGAGTCGTCAAATGTTACACTATATCGACATAACCTGAAAGGCCGCTCAACAAGGAAGAAGCCACTGCTCAAAAACCGGCATAAAAAAGCCAGACTACAGTTTGCAACTGCACATGGGGACAAAGATCGTACTTTTTGTAAAAAATATCCTCTCGTCTGATGGAACAAAAATAGAACTGTTTGGCCATAATGACCATCGTTATATTTGAAGGAAAAATGGGGAGGCTTGCAAGCTGAAGAACACCATCCCAACCGTGAAGCACGGGGGTGGCAGCATCATGTTGTTTGGGGTGCTTTGCTGCAGGAGGGACTGGTGCACTTCACAAAATAGATGGCTTCATGAGGAAGGACAATTATGTGGATATTTTGAAGCAACATCTCAAGACATCAGTCAAGAAGTTAAAGCTTGGTCCCTCATGGGTCTTCCAAATGGACAATGACCCCAAGCATACTTCCAAAGTTGTGGTAGAATGGCATAAGGACAACAAAGTCCAGGTTTGGAGTGGACATCACAAAGCCCTGACCTCAATCCCATAGAAAATTTGTGGGCAGAACTGAAAAGGCGTGTACAAGGAAGGAGGCCGACAAACCTGAGTCTTTCCTCATGATGTAGTAGGCGTGAACACGTCAGGGAGTTCTTTCCTCATGATGTAGTAGGCGTGAACACGTCAGGGAGTTCTTTCCTCATGATGTAGTAGGCGTGAACACGTCAGGGAGTTCTTTCCTCATGATGTAGTAGGCGTGAACACGTCAGGGAGTTCTTTCCTCATGATGTAGTAGGCGTGAACACGTCAGGGAGTTCTTTCCTCATGATGTAGTAGGCGTGAACACGTCAGGGAGTTCTTTCCTCATGATGTAGTAGGCGTGAACACGTCAGGGAGTTCTTTCCTCATGATGTAGTAGGCGTGAACACGTTCAGGTAGTAGGCGTGAGTTCTTTCCTCATGATGTAGTAGGCTTTCCTCATGATGTAGAACACGTTCTTTCAGGGAGTTCTTTCCTCATGATGTAGTAGGCGTGAACACGTCAGGGAGTTCTTTCCTCATGATGTAGTAGATGTGAATAAGTCAGGAGTTCTTTCCTCATGATGTAGGGAGTTCTTTCCTCATGATGTAGTAGGCGTGAACACGTCAGGGAGTTCTTTCCTCATGATGTAGTAGGCGTGAACACGTCAGGGAGTTCTTTCCTCATGATGTAGTAGGCGTGAACACGTCAGGGAGTTCTTTCCTCATGATGCAGTAAGCGTGAACACGTCAGGGAGTTCTTTCCTCATGATGTAGTAGGCGTGAACACGTCAGGGAGTTCTTTCATCATGATGTAGTAGGCGTGAACACGTCAGGGAGTTATTTCATCATGATGTAGTAGGCGTGAACACGTCAGGGAGTTCTTTCCTCATGTATGTTTCAGCCGTCTTCACAGAGTTCAATGTGTCACCGTTCTTGGTTTCGATCCACAAGGTCGCTGGGTAGCGCAGGCCGTATGCCAAGCCAGCCTGACGCAGAAGTCTCTTCAGCAAGGAGAAAGCCATCCTCCTGTTGTGTAGTATGGTAGAAAGATCCGGAACCATCATGATTCTGGCATCTCTGTACTTGAGCTCTCCCTTTGCTCGAGCAGCAGAGAGGAAGCGGACAGTGTCCTGGTACCATAGAAATGTATTTACAAATGACCTCGGTGCAACCTGGCCAGGCAGCCGCCTCCGTAGCGTGCGATGGGCCCTCTCGATTTCCAGTGGGAGTGCGGAATGGTCCAGAATTTTGGGAATCTATTCCTGTAGAAAGGAGATGGCGTCTCTTCCCTCCACAGCCTCAGGGAAATCTTGAAATCTGAACTTCGAGCACTTTTGGAAACTTTCTTAAGAATTACATTTCTCCTCTAGTTTATTTTTCTTCCAACTTCTTGTACTTTTGATCCAAGTCCTCGTGGACGTCCAGGATGGCAGTCTTTTTCTAACTTTGTCACTCGTCCCTTTGTGACTTTCTGGTCTTCGTGGAGTTTATCGACAAGCACATCAATTTTGCTGAGGCTTTTCAGAAAGTGTCTCTTGGATTTTTGTTATACCCTCCATCTCCATTCTGAACCATGCTGGTGCTTCTCCGGAGCTAGCATCCATTCTGAACCATGCTGGTGCTTCCCCGGAAGTAGGATCCAAATGAATTTATATTGGGCACAAAATAATCTGAAACACAACCAAAACAATCAGCAAATGCATCCAACAAAGTTGTAGAGTCACAATCTTGATTATGTGCTGTGAATATGGGACCAAATACTTAACTTTTGACCATTAAAAAAATATATATATTTAATTTAATTTCACCTTTATTTAACCAGGTAGGCCAGTTGAGAACACCTTTATTTAACCAGGTAGGCCAGTTGAGAACACCTTTATTTAACCAGGTAGGCCAGTTGAGAACACCTTTATTTAACCAGGTAGGCTAGTTGAGAACACCTTTATTTAACCAGGTAGGCTAGTTGAGAACACCTTTATTTAACCAGGTAGGCCAGTTGAGAACACCTTTATTTAACCAGGTAGGCCAGTTGAGAACACCTTTATTTAACCAGGTAGGCCAGTTGAGAACACCTTTATTTAACCAGGTAGGCCAGTTGAGAACACCTTTATTTAACCAGGTAGGCCAGTTGAGAACACCTTTATTTAACCAGGTAGGCCAGTTGAGAACAAGTTCTCATTTACAACTGCGACCTGGCCAAGATAAAGCAAAGCAGTTCGACACAAACAACAACACAGAGTTACACATGGAGTAAAACAAACATACAGTCAATAACACAATCGAAAAATCTATATACAGTGTGTGCAAATGTAGTAAGATTAGGGAGGTAAGGCAATAAATAGGTCGTAGTGGCAAAATAATTACAATTTAGTATTAAACACTGGAGTGATAGATGATGAGTGTGCAAGTAGAGATACTGGGGTGCAAAGGAGCAAGATAAATCACAGTATGGGGATGAGGTAGTTGGATGGGCTATTTACAGATGGGCTGTGTACAGGTGCAATAGTCTGTGAGCTGCTCTGACAGCCAATGCTTAAAGTTAGTGAGGGAGATATGAGTCTCCAGTTTCAGTGATTTTTGCAATTCGTTCCAGTCATTGGCAGCAGATAACTGGAAGGAAAGGCGGCCAAACGAGGAGTTGGCTTTGGGGGTGACCAGTGAAATATACCTGCTGGAGCGCGTGCTACGGATGGGTGTTGCTATGGTGACCAGTGAGCTGAGATAAGGTGAGCTTTACCTAGCGAAGACTTATAGAGGACCTGGAGCCAGTGGGTTTGGTGACGAACATGAAGCGAGGGCCAGCCAACGAGAGCATACTGGTCGCAGTGGTGGGTAGTATATGGGGCTTTGGTGACAAAACGGATGGCACTGTGATAGACTCCATCCAATTTGCTGAGTAGAGTGTTGCAGGCTATTTTGTAAATGACATCGCCGAAGTCAAGGATCGGTAGGATAGTCAGTTTTACGAGGGTATGTTTGGCAGCATGAGTGAAGGGGGCTTTGTTGCGAAATAGGAAGCTAATTATAGATGTAACTTGAGATTGGAGATGTTTGATGTGGGTCTGGAAGGAGAGTTTACAGTCTAACCAGACACCTAAGTATTTGTAGTTGTCCACATATTCTAAGTCCAGAGTGGTGCTGGAAAGTACAATGTTACATTAGAAAATAGAGCAATTAACAATTCTTAAAAATGAAGGGAAAATCCACACATTTATCGTCATCATGATGTGACACTTTGCTTCTTGAAAGTCCAATATCTTGAAAACTTCACTGCTGACATGCAAAACATTTTGGGACTTGGTCAACAGGGAACTAATAAAATAAAATATAATTTTTTTGAGTGGATTTTCCCCTTTAGGGATAGAAAGTGAACACGTTATGGAAAAGTGAAATCAAACTCTCTGAGAAGATAAGTGTTTTTCTGACCGGCAGAAAGAAGCAAGTTCCAGATGATTTCCAGTCATTTCTTTTCATAACTGTAATGAGGTCTGCTGTTTACCATCAAAACCATCTCAGTTCTCCTTAATGCCGGCTCTCAATGGGTTTCGTAGCTACCTAATACCCCACCACGCCTCGACCATTACAAACATTATGAAGAGATCATTCGTTCATCTGTTCAAAATAGAAATCTGAGACGAACAATGACGGTTTACTAATCAGGTTTAACATAATTTGGTCATCGGAAGTCAATTCTATTTGTTGTCGAATCAAAAGGCTCGAGGGAGGGAGAGAGAGAGTACAGGGAGAGAGAGGGATGGAGAGAGAGAGAGCGAGGAAGGTAGAGGAGAAGAGAGGGATGGAGAGAGAGAGAGTACAGGGAGAGAGATGGAGAGAGGGATGGAGAGAGAGTACAGGGAGAGAGATGGAGAGAGAGATGGAGAGAGGGATGGAGAGAGAGTACAGGGAGAGAGGGATAGAGAGAGAGAACACAGAAAGAGCGAGGGGGAGGAAGGTAGAGGAGAAGAGAGGGGTGGAGAGAGGACCAGTGGAGACTAGCAGTGGTGGTGGTAACCATGGCATTGAGCTCTGGGCAGATTCCTGTCATGTCCTCTGGCTTTGTTTAATTGGATGGCTCTTACATCCATTGTCCAGGTCCAAATTGCCCCCATTCCCTTTATAGGCAGTGCACTACTTTAGTCCAGTGTCCATGAGAACAGGACCCCGGCAGGGAGGGAAAACACTCTGACTCTTCTACTTACATAGCGTTTCACAGTTGACCATGTTGAGGAGATTTTTCAGATTTGTTTTGTGAATTTGTGTTTCTGCATGGTCATTTCAAGGGGCCAATGAGTGTTAGTGCTGGACAAGAAGAATACATGTATCAACTGATGAAGTCGCCCACCACCCCACTTTTTAGCTAGCTATTTATTTAGCAAGATAAAAACACAACAACTGTGTTCGAATACCCATACTAACATACTGTATACTACATACTTAATGAGTATATACTATTAGTTCATTTTAGTATACTGTAAACAAACGCTATCCTTTCAAGTTGCGCGCTCTTCACTTGTCTACCCGGAAGTTGATGTTGTTGCTATGCAACCTCTCGCTAGCTAGTTAGCGTAACAAATGAGCAGTTAGACATTTTACGACTTCGGGTGTGTTCTTAAATACAATCTGGAGTGCCAGAGTGCGCTCCGTTCAGAGCGTTGTCCGATTCTGACCTTACAACGGCAGTCAAGGACCCAAGATAACGTTGGCTAGCTTGCTAGCTACTTCCAGACACAAATGAGACCACTCTGACCATTTTACTCACAGTTTACTCGCTGGTTAGGCAGTTTTCATGTTATCCAGAGCCATTGGTGAATGCAACTGGTGCTGGCAACAGTATGCTTTCGTTGCTGATGTTTACAGACACCGGCCAATTTTCAATGGGTGTTGAGAGCTTGTAAATTCATTATTCTGCGCTCTGGTACACTCAGACTAGAGAGTGCTCTGAAATCGGAGTAGATAGCCAGAGCGACTTTAAGAAAGCACCCAAATGTCCATTGAGAATGCACAACAACTATACCGCTTAGCTAAATTAAGAATGAGGTGAATAATCCAGTCGATAAACCTTAGGTCGTTATTCGGGTAAATTATTTGAAAAGTTGAAAAGTTATTACATTGATCAACATTTTCTTAATATTTGTCATAATTAGTTAAAGCAATGAATTTGTATCCCGCTCTCTTCGTACTTCGGCTCCATAATTTTCCACCATTTTCATGAAATCTGCAAACAATGTGAAGCCACGTCCGTTTCCTAAAGAATGGCGCATTGGCAGGCAAGCTGCAGATTGATGAGCAGGCTACTATTCCCCATCCTTCATCACAATTCACTGAAAACGTTTGAGAGGGTTTATCTAAGGTTCCCTAGTTAGATTTGAGCTCATCTTGCTCTGGCATTAGTTGTTGGATGTTGTTTTTGTTGATGTGTATAACTGAGGGAGAGAGAGAGAGCCTACCTTTTCATGGTTGTTTGATCAATAGGACTGTAAAGTTCCCAAATGTAAGACGACTTCTCCTTACATATTAGCAGAAATCCATTCAGGTGCATTTTGTGTATTTTAGCGGATTCACATATTTATAGAAATGTGTTTTTTTCTTTTGGTAAATGTGTTGTTGCTACTTCCTTTTTACTTCCTACTTCCTTCACTTTTCACATAGTGAATGATGACAGGTCCTACTGCCTGTAAACACACAGTCCAGTTCATAGTGAATGATGACAGGCCCTACTGCCTGTAAACACACAGTCCAGTTCATAGTGAATGATGACAGGCCCTACTTCCTGTAAACACACAGTCCAGTTCATAGTGAATGATGTCAGGCCCTACTTCCTGTAAACACACAGTCCAGTTCATAGTGAATGATGACAGGCCCTACTTCCTGTAAACACACAGTCCAGTTCATAGTGTCTGTAAACACACAGTCCAGTTCATAGTGAATGATGTCAGGCCCTACTTCCTGTAAACACACAGTCCAGTTCATAGTGAATGATGACAGGCCCTACTTCCTGTAAACACACAGTCCAGTTCATAGTGAATGATGACAGGCCCTACTTCCTGTAAACACACAGTCCAGTTCATAGTGAATGATGACAGGCCCTACTTCCTGTAAACACACAGTCCAGTTCATAGTGAATGATGACAGGCCCTACTTCCTGTAAACACACAGTCCAGTTCATAGTGAATGATGACAGGCCCTACTTCCTGTAAACACACAGTCCAGTTCATAGTGAATGATGACAGGCCCTACTTCCTGTAAACACACAGTCCAGTTCATAGTGAATGATGACAGGCCCTACTTCCTGTAAACACACAGTCCAGTTCATAGTGAATGATGACAGGCCCTACTTCCTGTAAACACACAGTCCAGTTCATAGTGAATGATGACAGGTCCTATTGCCTGTAAACACACAGTCCAGTTCATAGTGAATGATGACAGGCCCTACTTCCTGTAAACACACAGTCCAGTTCATAGTGAATGATGACAGGCCCTACTGCCTGTAAACACACAGTCCAGTTCATAGTGAATGATGACAGGCCCTACTTCCTGTAAACACACAGTCCAGTTCATAGTGAATGATGACAGGCCCTACTTCCTGTAAACACACAGTCCAGTTCATAGTGAATGATGACAGGCCCTACTTCCTGTAAACACACAGTCCAGTTCATAGTGAATGATGACAGGCCCTACTGCCTGTAAACACACAGTCCAGTTCATAGTGAATGATGACAGGCCCTACTTCCTGTAAACACACAGTCCAGTTCATAGTGAATGATGACAGGCCCTACTTCCTGTAAACACACAGTCCAGTTCATAGTGAATGATGACAGGCCCTACTGCCTGTAAACACACAGTCCAGTTCATAGTGAATGATGACAGGCCCTACTGCCTGTAAACACACAGTCCAGTTCATAGTGAATGATGACAGGCCCTACTGCCTGTAAACACACAGTCCAGTTCATAGTGAATGATGACAGGCCCTACTGCCTGTAAACACACAGTCCAGTTCATAGTGAATGATGACAGGCCCTACTGCCTGTAAACACACAGTCCAGTTCATAGTGAATGATGACAGGCCCTACTGCCTGTAAACACACAGTCCAGTTCATAGTGAATGATGACAGGCCCTACTGCCTGTAAACACACAGTCCAGTTCATAGTGAATGATGACAGGCCCTACTGCCTGTAAACACACAGTCCAGTTCATAGTGAATGATGACAGGCCCTACTGCCTGTAAACACACAGTCCAGTTCATAGTGAATGATGACAGGCCCTACTGCCTGTAAACACACAGTCCAGTTCATAGTGAATGATGACAGGCCCTACTGCCTGTAAACACACAGTCCAGTTCATAGTGAATGATGACAGGCCCTACTGCCTGTAAACACACAGTCCAGTTCATAGTGAATGATGACAGGCCCTACTGCCTGTAAACACACAGTCCAGTTCATAGTGTATGATGACAGGCCCTACTGCCTGTAAACACACAGTCCAGTTCATAGTGAATGATGACAGGCCCTATTGCCTGTAAACACACAGTCCAGTTCATAGTGAATGATGACAGGCCCTACTTCCTGTAAACACACAGTCCAGTTCATAGTGAATGATGACAGGCCCTATTGCCTGTAAACACACAGTCCAGTTCATAGTGAATGATGACAGGCCCTATTGCCTGTAAACACACAGTCCAGTTCATAGTGAATGATGACAGGCCCTATTGCCTGTAAACACACAGTCCAGTTCATAGTGAATGATGACAGGTCCTATTGCCTGTAAACACACAGTCCAGTTCATAGTGAATGATGACAGGCCCTATTGCCTGTAAACACACAGTCCAGTTCATAGTGAATGATGACAGGCCCTACTGCCTGTAAACACACAGTCCAGTTCATAGTGAATGATGACAGGCCCTATTGCCTGTAAACACACAGTCCAGTTCATAGTGAATGATGACAGGCCCTACTGCCTGTAAACACACAGTCCAGTTCATAGTGAATGATGACAAGCCCTATTGCCTGTAAACACACAGTCCAGTTCATAGTGAATGATGACAGGCCCTATTGCCTGTAAACACACAGTCCAGTTCATAGTGAATGATGACAGGCCCTACTGCCTGTAAACACACAGTCCAGTTCATAGTGAATGATGACAGGCCCTACTGTCTGTAAACACACAGTCCAGTTCATAGTGTATGATGACAGGCCCTACTGCCTGTAAACACACAGTCCAGTTCATAGTGAATGATGACAGGCCCTACTGCCTGTAAACACACAGTCCAGTTCATAGTGAATGATGACAGGCCCTACTGCCTGTAAACACACAGTCCAGTTCATAGTGAATGATGACAGGCCCTACTGCCTGTAAACACACAGTCCAGTTCATAGTGAATGATGACAGGCCCTACTGCCTGTAAACACACAGTCCAGTTCATAGTGAATGACGACAGGCCCTACTGCCTGTAAACACACAGTCCAGTTCATAGTGTATGACGACAGGCCCTACTGCCTGTAAACACACAGTCCAGTTCATAGTGTATGACGACAGGCCCTACTGCCTGTAAACACACAGTCCAGTTCATAGTGAATGATGACAGGCCCTACTGCCTGTAAACACACAGTCCAGTTCATAGTGTATGATGACAGGCCCTACTGCCTGTAAACACACAGTCCAGTTCATAGTGAATGATGACAGGCCCTACTGCCTGTAAACACACAGTCCAGCTCATAGTGAATGATGACAGGCCCTACTGCCTGTAAACACACAGTCCAGTTCATAGTGAATGATGGCAGGCCCTACTGCCTGTAAACACACAGTCCAGTTCATAGTGAATGATGACAGGCCCTACTGCCTGTAAACACACAGTCCAGTTCATAGTGAATGATGACAGGCCCTACTGCCTGTAAACACACAGTCCAGTTCATAGTGTATGATGACAGGCCCTACTGCCTGTAAACACACAGTCCAGTTCATAGTGAATGACGACAGGCCCTACTGCCTGTAAACACACAGTCCAGTTCATAGTGAATGATGGCAGGCCCTACTGCCTGTAAACACAGTCCAGTTCATAGTGAATGATGACAGGCCCTACTGCCTGTAAACACACAGTCCAGTTCATAGTGAATGATGACAGGCCCTACTGCCTGTAAACACACAGTCCAGTTCATAGTGAATGATGACAGGCCCTACTGTCTGTAAACACACAGTCCAGTTCATAGTGTATGATGACAGGCCCTACTGCCTGTAAACACACAGTCCAGTTCATAGTGAATGATGACAGGCCCTATTGCCTGTAAACACACAGTCCAGTTCATAGTGAATGATGACAGGCCCTATTGCCTGTAAACACACAGTCCAGTTCATAGTGAATGATGACAGGCCCTACTGCCTGTAAACACACAGTCCAGTTCATAGTGAATGATGACAGGCCCTACTGCCTGTAAACACACAGTCCAGTTCATAGTGAATGATGACAGGCCCTACTGTCTGTAAACACACAGTCCAGTTCATAGTGTATGATGACAGGCCCTACTGCCTGTAAACACACAGTCCAGTTCATAGTGAATGATGACAGGCCCTATTGCCTGTAAACACACAGTCCAGTTCATAGTGAATGATGACAGGCCCTATTGCCTGTAAACACACAGTCCAGTTCATAGTGAATGATGACAGGTCCTATTGCCTGTAAACACACAGTCCAGTTCATAGTGAATGATGACAGGCCCTATTGCCTGTAAACACACAGTCCAGTTCATAGTGAATGATGACAGGCCCTACTGCCTGTAAACACACAGTCCAGTTCATAGTGAATGATGACAGGCCCTATTGCCTGTAAACACACAGTCCAGTTCATAGTGAATGATGACAGGCCCTACTGCCTGTAAACACACAGTCCAGTTCATAGTGAATGATGACAAGCCCTATTGCCTGTAAACACACAGTCCAGTTCATAGTGAATGATGACAGGCCCTACTGCCTGTAAACACACAGTCCAGTTCATAGTGAATGATGACAAGCCCTATTGCCTGTAAACACACAGTCCAGTTCATAGTGAATGATGACAGGCCCTATTGCCTGTAAACACACAGTCCAGTTCATAGTGAATGATGACAGGCCCTACTGCCTGTAAACACACAGTCCAGTTCATAGTGTATGACGACAGGCCCTACTGCCTGTAAACACACAGTCCAGTTCATAGTGTATGACGACAGGCCCTACTGCCTGTAAACACACAGTCCAGTTCATAGTGAATGATGACAGGCCCTACTGCCTGTAAACACACAGTCCAGTTCATAGTGTATGATGACAGGCCCTACTGCCTGTAAACACACAGTCCAGTTCATAGTGAATGATGACAGGCCCTACTGCCTGTAAACACACAGTCCAGCTCATAGTGAATGATGACAGGCCCTACTGCCTGTAAACACACAGTCCAGTTCATAGTGAATGATGGCAGGCCCTACTGCCTGTAAACACACAGTCCAGTTCATAGTGAATGATGACAGGCCCTACTGCCTGTAAACACACAGTCCAGTTCATAGTGAATGATGACAGGCCCTACTGCCTGTAAACACACAGTCCAGTTCATAGTGTATGATGACAGGCCCTACTGCCTGTAAACACACAGTCCAGTTCATAGTGAATGACGACAGGCCCTACTGCCTGTAAACACACAGTCCAGTTCATAGTGAATGATGGCAGGCCCTACTGCCTGTAAACACAGTCCAGTTCATAGTGAATGATGACAGGCCCTACTGCCTGTAAACACACAGTCCAGTTCATAGTGAATGATGACAGGCCCTACTGCCTGTAAACACACAGTCCAGTTCATAGTGAATGATGACAGGCCCTACTGTCTGTAAACACACAGTCCAGTTCATAGTGTATGATGACAGGCCCTACTGCCTGTAAACACACAGTCCAGTTCATAGTGAATGATGACAGGCCCTATTGCCTGTAAACACACAGTCCAGTTCATAGTGAATGATGACAGGCCCTACTGCCTGTAAACACACAGTCCAGTTCATAGTGAATGATGACAGGCCCTACTGCCTGTAAACACACAGTCCAGTTCATAGTGAATGATGACAGGCCCTACTGCCTGTAAACACACAGTCCAGTTCATAGTGAATGATGACAGGCCCTACTGCCTGTAAACACACAGTCCAGTTCATAGTGAATGATGACAGGCCCTACTGCCTGTAAACACACAGTCCAGTTCATAGTAGAATGATGACAGGTCCTACTGCCTGTAAAAACATAGTTCATAGTGAATGATGACAGGCCCTACTGCCTGTAAACACACAGTCCAGTTCATAGTGAAGTCCCGCTCCAAGGCCGGAGGCTTCCTATGTGCCCGTGCCCAGTCCAGCTCAGACTAAGACCTCCTCTGCAAAATTCGGTCAAAATGAATGACAGATTTCTTTAGTCATCTTAGATTCTGGATAGTTTACAGTATACTTACTGGCTACGGTGTCTAAAAATGGACAAACTGTACTATTGCGGTTTTATGTATGTGAGCACACTCGTTCGGATTGCTTCCAGCTAGGCTCCAGCTAGCCTCCAGCTAGGCTCCAACTAGCCTCCAGCTAGGCTCCAGCTAGCCTCCAGCTAGGCTCCTGCTAGGCTCCAACTAGCCTCCAGCTAGGCTCCAGCTAGCCTCCAGCTAGGCTCCTGCTAGGCTCCAACTAGCCTCCAGCTAGGCTCCAACTAGCCTCCAGCTAGGCTCCAGCTAGGCTCCAACTAGCCTCCAGCTAGGCTCCAGCTAGGCTCCAGCTAGGCTCCAGCTAGCCTCCAGCTAGCCTCCAGCTAGGCTCCAGCTAGCCTCCAGCTAGGCTCCAGCTAGGCTCCAGCTAGCCTCCAGCCTGATGCCTTTAGGGGGCAGGATTAGGGCGCAGGGCTGAGTGTGATGTCAGACTGTCAGGAAACAGACAGATACAGCAACAGACAGATGCAGATACAGCAACAGACAGATACAGATCCAGCAACAGACAGATACAGATCCAGCAACAGACAGATCCAGCAACAGACAGATACAGCAACAGACAGATGCAGCAACAGACAGATACAGCAACAGACAGATACAGCAACAGACAGATGCAGCAACAGACAGATACAGATCCAGCAACAGACAGATGCAGCAACAGACAGATACAGATACAGCAACAGACAGATACAGATACAGCAACAGACAGATACAGCAACAGACAGATACAGATCCAGCAACAGACAGATCCAGATCCAGCAACAGACAGATACAGATCCAGCAACAGACAGATGCAGCAACAGACAGATACAGATCCAGCAACAGACAGATGCAGCAACAGACAGATACAGCAACAGACAGATGCAGCAACAGACAGATACAGCAACAGACAGATCCAGATACAGCAACAGACAGATACAACAACAGACGGTACAGCAACAGACAGATACAGCAACAGACAGATCCAGATACAGCAACAGACGGTACAGCAACAGACAGATACAGATCCAGCAACAGACAGATACAGATCCAGCAACAGACAGATACAGATCCAGCAACAGACAGATACAGCAACAGACAGATCCAGCAACAGACAGATCCAGCAACAGACAGATGCAGCAACAGACAGATGCAGCAACAGACAGATGCAGCAACAGACAGATGCAGCAACAGACAGATACAGATCCAGCAACAGACAGATGCAGCAACAGACAGATACAGATACAGCAACAGACAGATCCAGCAACAGACAGATACAGATCCAGCAACAGACAGATACAGATACAGCAACAGACAGATACAGCAACAGACAGATGCAGCAACAGACATATACAGATCCAGCAACAGACAGATGCAGCAACAGACAGATACAGATCCAGCAACAGACAGATGCAGCAACAGACAGATACAGCAACAGACAGATGCAGCAACAGACAGATACAGATACAGCAACAGACAGATACAGCAACAGACAGATACAGATACAGCAACAGACAGCAACAGACAGATACAGCAACAGACAGATACAGCAACAGACAGATACAGCAACAGACAGATACAGATACAGCAACAGACAGATACAGCAACAGACAGATACAGATGCAGCAACAGACAGATGCAGCAACAGACAGATACAGATCCAGCAACAGACAGATACAGCAACAGACAGATGCAGCAACAGACAGATACAGATACAGCAACAGACAGATACAGATACAGCAACAGACAGATACAGCAACAGACAGATACATCAACAGACAGATACAGCAACAGACAGCAACAGACAGATACATCAACAGACATATACAGCAACAGACAGCAACAGACAGATACATCAACAGACAGATACAGCAACAGACAGATACAGATACAGCAACAGACAGATACAGCAACAGACAGATACAGCAACAGACAGATGCAGCAACAGACAGATACAGCAACAGACAGATACAGATGCAGCAACAGACAGATGCAGCAACAGACAGATACAGATCCAGCAACAGACAGATACAGCAACAGACAGATGCAGCAACAGACAGATACAGATACAGCAACAGACAGATACAGATACAGCAACAGACAGATACAGCAACAGACAGATACATCAACAGACAGATACAGCAACAGACAGCAACAGACAGATACATCAACAGACATATTCAGCAACAGACAGCAACAGACAGATACATCAACAGACAGATACATCAACAGACAGATACAGCAACAGACAGATACAGATACAGACAGATGCAGCAACAGACAGATACAGCAACAGACAGATACAGCAACAGACAGATACAGATGCAGCAACAGACAGATACAGATCCAGCAACAGACAGATGCAGCAACAGACAGATACAGATCCAGCAACAGACAGATACAGCAACAGACAGATACAGCAACAGACAGATGCAGCAACAGACAGATACAGATACAGCAACAGACAGATACAGCAACAGACAGATACAGATACAGACAGATACAACAACAGACGGTACAGCAACAGACGGTACAGCAACAGACAGATACAGCAACAGACAGATCCAGATACAGCAACAGACAGATACAACAACAGACGGTACAGCAACAGGCGGTACAGCAACAGACGGTACAGCAACAGACGGTACAGCAACAGACAGATACAGCAACAGACATATACAGTAACAGACAGATGCAGCAACAGACAGATGCAGCAACAGACAGATGCAGCAACAGACAGATCCAGCAACAGACAGATACAGCAACAGACAGATACAGCAACAGACAGATGCAGCAACAGACAGATACAGATACAGCAACAGACAGATACAGCAACAGACAGATCCAGATACAGCAACAGACAGATACAGCAACAGACGGTACAGCAACAGACAGATACAGCAACAGACAGATCCAGATACAGCAACAGACAGATACAACAACAGACGGTACAGCAACAGACGGTACAGCAACAGATGGTACAGCAACAGACAGATACAGTAACAGACAGATGCAGCAACAGACAGATGCAGCAACAGACAGATACAGCAACAGACAGATACAGCAACAGACAGATACAGCAACAGATACAGTAACAGACAGATACAGCAACAGACAGATACAGCAACAGACAGATACAGCAACAGACAGACACAGCAACAGACAGATACAGCAACAGACAGCAACAGACAGATACAGCAACAGACATATACAGTAACAGACAGATGCAGCAACAGACAGATACAGTAACAGACAGATACAGATACAGCAACAGACAGATACAGATACAGCAACAGACAGATACAGCAACAGACATATACAGCAACAGACAGATACAGCAACAGACAGACAGATGCAGCAACAGACAGATACAGCAACAGACAGATACAGCAACAGACAGATACAGCAACAGACAGATACAGCAACAGACAGATACAGCAACAGACATATACAGCAACAGACAGATACAGCAACAGACAGACAGATGCAGCAACAGACAGATACAGCAACAGACATATACAGCAACAGACAGATACAGCAACAGACAGACAGATGCAGCAACAGACAGATACAGCAACAGACAGATACAGCAACAGACAGACAGATGCAGCAACAGACAGATACAGCAACAGACAGATACAGCAACAGACAGATACAGCAACAGACAGACAGATGCAGCAACAGACAGATACAGCAACAGACAGATACAGCAACAGACATATACAGTAACAGACATATACAGTAACAGACAGATACAGCAACAGACAGATACAGCAACAGACGGGTACAGCGACAGACAGATACAGCAACAGACAGATACAGCAACAGACGGGTACAGCGACAGACAGGTACAGCGACAGACAGATACAGCAACAGACAGATACAGCAACAGACGGGTACAGCGACAGACAGATACAGCAACAGACAGATACAGCAACAGACAGATGCAGCAACAGACAGATACAGCAACAGACAGATACAGCAACAGACAGATACAGATACAGCAACAGACAGCAACAGACAGATACAGCAACAGACAGATACAGCAACAGACAGATACAGATACAGCAACAGACAGATACAGCAACAGACAGATACAGATGCAGCAACAGACAGATGCAGCAACAGACAGATACAGATCCAGCAACAGACAGATACAGCAACAGACAGATGCAGCAACAGACAGATACAGATACAGCAACAGACAGATACAGATACAGCAACAGACAGATACAGCAACAGACAGATACATCAACAGACAGATACAGCAACAGACAGCAACAGACAGATACATCAACAGACATATACAGCAACAGACAGCAACAGACAGATACATCAACAGACAGATACAGCAACAGACAGATACAGATACAGCAACAGACAGATACAGCAACAGACAGATACAGCAACAGACAGATGCAGCAACAGACAGATACAGCAACAGACAGATACAGCAACAGACAGATACAGATGCAGCAACAGACAGATGCAGCAACAGACAGATACAGATCCAGCAACAGACAGATACAGCAACAGACAGATGCAGCAACATACAGATACAGATACAGCAACAGACAGATACAGATACAGCAACAGACAGATACAGCAACAGACAGATACATCAACAGACAGATACAGCAACAGACAGCAACAGACAGATACATCAACAGACATATACAGCAACAGACAGCAACAGACAGATACATCAACAGACAGATACATCAACAGACAGATACAGCAACAGACAGATACAGATACAGCAACAGACAGATACAGCAACAGACAGATGCAGCAACAGACAGATACAGCAACAGACAGATACAGCAACAGACAGATACAGATGCAGCAACAGACAGATACAGATCCAGCAACAGACAGATGCAGCAACAGACAGATACAGATCCAGCAACAGACAGATACAGCAACAGACAGATACAGCAACAGACAGATGCAGCAACAGACAGATACAGATACAGCAACAGACAGATACAGCAACAGACAGATACAGATACAGACAGATACAACAACAGACGGTACAGCAACAGACGGTACAGCAACAGACAGATACAGCAACAGACAGATCCAGATACAGCAACAGACAGATACAACAACAGACGGTACAGCAACAGGCGGTACAGCAACAGACGGTACAGCAACAGACGGTACAGCAACAGACAGATACAGCAACAGACATATACAGTAACAGACAGATGCAGCAACAGACAGATGCAGCAACAGACAGATGCAGCAACAGACAGATGCAGCAACAGACAGATCCAGCAACAGACAGATACAGCAACAGACAGATGCAGCAACAGACAGATACAGATACAGCAACAGACAGATACAGCAACAGACAGATCCAGATACAGCAACAGACAGATACAGCAACAGACGGTACAGCAACAGACAGATACAGCAACAGACAGATCCAGATACAGCAACAGACAGATACAACAACAGACGGTACAGCAACAGACGGTACAGCAACAGATGGTACAGCAACAGACAGATACAGTAACAGACAGATGCAGCAACAGACAGATGCAGCAACAGACAGATACAGCAACAGACAGATACAGCAACAGACAGATACAGCAACAGACAGATACAGCAACAGATACAGTAACAGACAGATACAGCAACAGACAGATACAGCAACAGACAGATACAGCAACAGACAGACACAGCAACAGACAGATACAGCAACAGACAGCAACAGACAGATACAGCAACAGACATATACAGTAACAGACAGATGCAGCAACAGACAGATACAGTAACAGACAGATACAGATACAGCAACAGACAGATACAGATACAGCAACAGACAGATACAGCAACAGACATATACAGCAACAGACAGATACAGCAACAGACAGACAGATGCAGCAACAGACAGATACAGCAACAGACAGATACAGCAACAGACAGATACAGCAACAGACAGATACAGCAACAGACATATACAGCAACAGACAGATACAGCAACAGACAGACAGATGCAGCAACAGACAGATACAGCAACAGACATATACAGCAACAGACAGATACAGCAACAGACAGACAGATGCAGCAACAGACAGATACAGCAACAGACAGATACAGCAACAGACAGACAGATGCAGCAACAGACAGATACAGCAACAGACAGATACAGCAACAGACAGATACAGCAACAGACAGACAGATGCAGCAACAGACAGATACAGCAACAGACAGATACAGCAACAGACATATACAGTAACAGACATATACAGTAACAGACAGATACAGCAACAGACAGATACAGCAACAGACGGGTACAGCGACAGACAGATACAGCAACAGACAGATACAGCAACAGACGGGTACAGCGACAGACAGGTACAGCGACAGACAGATACAGCAACAGACAGATACAGCAACAGACGGGTACAGCGACAGACAGATACAGCAACAGACAGATACAGCAACAGACGGGTACAGCGACAGACAGGTACAGCAACAGTAATCAATCTAAATTCCCCCCAACAAGCCTGGGAAATCTCCTTATTCTACATCCATTTTTTTTTCTCTCTCCCTGAGACAAAAACTTTGGAAACAGGTCCAACACACAATCAGAATGTGTCCAAAACACAGACTAGTATTATGGGGATCCATCTGTGTCTGGTATCCATAGCACCCTGCAGTATTATGGGGATCCATCTGTATCTGGTATCCATAGCACCCGGCAGTATTATGGGGATCCATCTGTGTCTGGTATGTGCTCCATAGCACCCTGCAGTATTATGGGGATCCATCTGTATCTGGTATCCATAGCACCCTGCAGTATTATGGGGATCCATCTGTATCTGGTATCCATAGCACCCTGCAGTATTATGGGGATCCATCTGTGTCTGGTATCCATAGCAACCTGCAGTATTATGGGGATCCATCTGTGTCTGGTATCCATAGCACCCGGCAGTATTATGGGGATCCATCTGTATCTGGTATCCATAGCACCCTGCAGTATTATGGGGATCCATCTGTGTCTGGTATCCATAGCAACCTGCAGTATTATGGGGATCCATCTGTATCTGGTATGTGCTCCATAGCACCCTGCAGTATTATGGGGATCCATCTGTATCTGGTATCCATAGCACCCTGCAGTATTATGGGGATCCATCTGTATCTGGTATCCATAGCACCCTGCAGTATTATGGGGATCCATCTGTGTCTGGTATCCATAGCACCCTGCAGTATTATGGGGATCCATCTGTGTCTGGTATGTGCTCCATAGCACCCTGCAGTATTATGGGGATCCATCTGTATCTGGTATCCATAGCACCCTGCAGTATTATGGGGATCCATCTGTATCTGGTATCCATAGCACCCTGCAGTATTATGGGGATCCATCTGTATCTGGTATCCATAGCACCCTGCAGTATTATGGGGATCCATCTGTGTCTGGTATCCATAGCACCCTGCAGTATTATGGGGATCCATCTGTGTCTGGTATGTGCTCCATAGCACCCTGCAGTATTATGAGATAGCATTGGCTAGCTCTGAAGCAACTGTCACCAGGCTACTGGTTGTGAGAACAAGGGTTCTAGCGCTCCGTAGGGCTCATTTAAATTAAATTAAGCTCTCCCACTGCCAAGACACTTGTGGATAACTAATGCAATTATAGAGAGCCCGCTTTGGCCAGGAATTCTTTCAGCACTGAGCAAATCTCCCCTTGATTTCCATCCTCTCCCTCTTTCTCCCTCGCTTTTACTCTCTCTCTCTCTCTCTCTCTCTCTCTCTCCATCTCTCTCTCTCCATCTCTCTCTCTCTCTCTCTCTCTCTCCCTCGCTTTTACTCTCTCTCTCTCTCTCTCTCTCTCTCTCTCCATCTCTCTCTCTCTCGCTTTACTCTCTCTCTCTCTCTCTCTCTCTCTCTCTCTCTCTCTCTCTCTCTCTCTCTCTCTCTCTCTCTCTCTCTCTCTCTCTCTCTCTCTCCCTCTGTCTACCTCTCTCTCTCTCTCTCTCTCTCTCTCTCTCTCTCTCTCTCTCTCGCTTTCTCTCTCGCTCTCTCTCTCTCTCTCTCTCTCTCTTTCTCTCTCGCTCTCTCTCTCTTCCACTCTCCATTCCTGGGGCCTCATTTATCAAAATGTCTTACTAAATTCTGGTGGACATTCTAGGATTTGTGTGCACCACAAATGATAGTTATTTATCAAACTGTCGTCCTGGGAACACATTTCTGTAGAGGTGTGGCCAGAATGTTTTAATCAGCGACCTTTTCAAACTAAAAATGTATACTGCCAAACACTGGCCGCGCATTCTGATTTATTGTTTATTCAAACAGCCCAGACTATGCAAAAGACTAACTGTTGTTCAATATTTTGTTTGTCAATAGATGATAGAAGCACAATATCCTTCCTTGTTATAGGCTCTGAGATGAACTAGGCTGTGATGTCACCCTCCTGTCCTGTCTTGTTATAGGCTCTGAGATGAACTAGGCTGTGATGTCACCCTACTGTCCTGTCTTGGTATAGGCTCTGAGATGAACTAGGCTGTGATGTCACCCTACTGTCCTGTCTTGGTATAGGCTCTGAGATTAACTAGGCTGTGATGTCACCCTACTGTCTTGGTATAGGCTCTGAGATGAACTCGGCTGTGATGTCACCCTACTGTCCTGTCTTGTTATAGGCTCTGAGATGAACTAGGCTGTGATGTCACCCTACTGTCCTGTCTTGTTATAGGCTCTGAGATTAACTAGGCTGTGATGTCACCCTACTGTCCTGTCTTGGTATAGGCTCTGAGATTAACTAGGCTGTGATGTCACCCTACTGTCCTGTCTTGGTATAGGCTCTGAGATGAACTAGGCTGTGATGTCACCCTACTGTCTTGGTATAGGCTCTGAGATGAACTAGGCTGTGATGTCACCCTACTGTCCTGTCTTGTTATAGGCTCTGAGATGAACTAGGCTGTGATGTCACCCTACTGTCCTGTCTTGTTATAGGCTCTGAGATGAACTATGTAGCGCTCCTATCTCACAGCAATACTGCAGCCTACCCATGCTGCCTAGGGGGTTACTTGTCTATTTACTGTCCAGCATGCTTGTCTGTGGAATGAGCCATGGATACATGGTTGCCTAATATGTGTTGTCTAGTGGGATTAAACCTGTCAGAAAATGTGATTATGATTTAGGCCCATGTTATAGACGTCAAAGAAACATGTTAGTCTACACGTTAGTCTACATGTTAGTCTACATGTTAGTCTACATGTTGCTATGTGATCTCCTTCCCAACGTCAAAGAAACATGTTAGTCTACATGTTGCTATGTGATCTCCTTCCCAACGTCAGAGAAACATGTTAGTCTACATGTTAGTCTACATGTTAGTCTACATGTTGCTATGTGATCTCCTTCCCAACGTCAGAGAAACATGTTAGTCTACATGTTAGTCTACATGTTGCTATGTGATCTCCTTCCCAACGTCAGAGAAACATGTTAGTCTACATGTTAGTCTACATGTTGCTATGTGATCTCCTTCCCAACGTCAGAGAAACATGTTAGTCTACATGTTAGTCTACACGTTAGTCTACATGTTAGTCTACATGTTGCTATGTGATCTCCTTCCCAACGTCAAAGAAACATGTTAGTCTACATGTTGCTATGTGATCTCCTTCCCAACGTCAGAGAAACATGTTAGTCTACATGTTAGTCTACACGTTAGTCTACATGTTAGTATACATGTTAGTCTACATGTTAGTCTACATGTTAGTATACATGTTAGTCTACATGTTAGTCTACATGTTAGTCTACATGTTAGTCTACATGTTAGTCTACATGTTGCTATGTGATCTCCTTCCCAACGTCAGAGAAACATGTTAGTCTACATGTTAGTCTACACGTTAGTCTACATGTTAGTCTACATGTTGCTATGTGATCTCCTTCCCAACGTCAAAGAAACATGTTAGTCTACATGTTGCTATGTGATCTCCTTCCCAACGTCAGAGAAACATGTTAGTCTACATGTTAGTCTACACGTTAGTCTACATGTTAGTATACATGTTAGTCTACATGTTAGTCTACATGTTAGTATACATGTTAGTCTACATGTTAGTCTACATGTTAGTCTACATGTTGCTATGTGATCTCCTTCCCAACGTCAGAGAAACATGTTAGCCATTATTATAATTCCTGTCCGTCAAACACCTCAATTTACCCTCAAATAACAATATTTGATTTTAATACAATTCTTCAACCACTAGAAGTTGTGAGTACACATGGTCTGAGAGTTGCGTGGAGATATGCACACTGTGAGTACACATGGTCTGAGAGTTGCGTGGAGATATGCACACTGTGAGTACACATGGTCTGAGAGTTGCGTGGAGATATGCACACTGTGAGTACACATGGTCTGAGAGTTGCGTGGAGATATGCACACTGTGAGTACACATGGTCTGAGAGTTGCGTGGAGATATGCACACTGTGAGTACACATGGTCTGAGAGTTGCGTGGAGATATGCACACTGTGAGTACACATGGTCTGAGAGTTGCGTGGAGATATGCACACTGTGAGTACACATGGTCTGAGAGTTGCGTGGAGATATGCACACTGTGAGTACACATGGTCTGAGAGTTGCGTGGAGATATGCACACTGTGAGTACACATGGTCTGAGAGTTGCGTGGAGATATGCACACTGTGAGTACACATGGTCTGAGAGTTGCGTGGAGATATGCACACTGTGAGTACTCATGGAGTTGCGTGGAGATATGCACACTGTGAGTACTCATGGAGTTGCGTGGAGATATGCACACTGTGAGTACACATGGTCTGAGAGTTGCGTGGAGATATGCACACTGTGAGTACACATGGTCTGAGAGTTGCGTGGAGATATGCACACTGTGAGTACACATGGTCTGAGAGTTGCGTGGAGATATGCACACTGTGAGTACACATGGTCTGAGAGTTGCGTGGAGATATGCACACTGTGAGTACACATGGTCTGAGAGTTGCGTGGAGATATGCACACTGTGAGTACACATGGTCTGAGAGTTGCGTGGAGATATGCACACTGTGAGTACACATGGTCTGAGAGTTGCGTGGAGATATGCACACTGTGAGTACTCATGGAGTTGCGTGGAGATATGCACACTGTGAGTACTCATGGAGTTGCGTGGAGATATGCACACTGTGAGTACTCATGGAGTTGCGTGGAGATATGCACACTGTGAGTACTCATGGAGTTGCGTGGAGATATGCACACTGTGAGTACTCATGGAGTTGCGTGGAGATATGCACACTGTGAGTACTCATGGAGTTGCGTGGAGATAAGCACACTGTGAGTACTCATGGAGTTGCGTGGAGATATGCACATTGTGAGTACTCATGGAGTTGCGTGGAGATATGCACATTGTGAGTACTCATGGAGTTGCGTGGAGATATGCACACTTTCCTGACAAGTTCAAATTGGATAAATAATCAACCTTCGTGGGAAAACCACCCCAATCAACCACCCCTGCTACTTACTGGTAGAGGCCCAGGGAAGATTTTGGGAGTGAAGCAATGGTCGTTTCCAGCTCCTAGCCAACATTGCAGTATATTTTAGTTTCTTTCTGTGTTATTTCTTACATCATTTGCTCAGAACATTACTCGCATTATTACCTACAGCCGGGAAATAACTTTGGGATATTAGATCGGCAGTCACTCACCAGCATTTCGACCAGAAAATCAAATTCCCTGAATTGACTCCTTTGTTTCAACTTCCCGAGGCAATTCCATTCATCCCAAGACGGCGTGGCCGGACAGGAATAAGAAGTGGGCTTGGCGTGCCATCCACAGCTTCCGAGTACATTACGCGCCTACGTTCAGTCCCTAGGCAATGAGGTAGACGAGCTCAGGGCAAGGAGCTCCTTTCAGAGGGACTGTAAACATACTCAGAATAATGGCTCTCTCCGAATATATACTGTCCCCGTCCATTCAGCCAGCAGGGTTCTCCATCCTTTGGGAAGACAGAAAGAATGAATATACAGTGATTGTGGTCCCCGTCCATTCAGCCAGCAGGGTTCTCCATCCTTCTCAAGTCCTTTTGTTCTCACTATCTGGAATATTTCACCATCAAATGCCGACGGCATTACCTCCCGAGAGAATTATCTTTGGTCATCATCACGGCCGTGGTTATTCGACCAAAACCGACACGGCGGCTCTCTAGGAACGACACTGGACTTTTGTGCAAACTGGAAACTGTATATCCTGAGGCATTTATTATAGCCGGCCCGTGATTGGGCCCGATACAACCGGCCCGAAACAACCGGCACGTGATTGGGCCCGAAACAACCGGCCCGTGATTGGGCCCGATACAACCGGCCCGTGATTGGGCCCGATACAACCGGCCCGTGATTGGGCGCGAAACAACTGGCCCGTGATTGGGCCCGATATAACCGGCCCGTGATTGGGCCCGATACAACCGGCCCGTGATTGGGAGTCCCATAGGGTGGCGCACAACCGGCCCAGCGTCGTCCGGGTTTGGCCGGTGTAGGTCATCATTGTAAATAAGAATGTGTTCTTAACTGACTTGCCTAGTTAAATAAAAAAATAAAAAAAACATGTAAATAGCTGGGGACTTTAATAAAGGAAATCTGAGGAAAACCCTATCGAAGTTTTATAAACACATCTCCTGTGCTACTCACTCGTCGAGCTGAAACATTTCTACTGCCCAGGACGTCTGCAAAGCTTCTGCAAATCAGATCACACCTCCATTTGGCTCCTCCCCTCCTATAGGCAGACGTCTACAAAGCTTCTGCAAATCAGATCACACCTCCATTTGGCTCCTCCCCTCCTATAGGCAGACGTCTACAAAGCTTCTGCAAATCAGATCACACCTCCATTTGGCTCCTCCCCTCCTATAGGGAGACGGTTTAACAGAACGTGGTAAGGACTGTTCAACATTGGTCTGTTCCCAATGGAATCTATGCTTCAAGAATGTTTTGATTGTTTTGCCCTCTGTAAGTCAATGGAACAAAACGACAGGGACAAAGTAAGTCGCTCTGGATAAGAGCGTCTGCTAAATGACTTAAATGTAAATGTAAATGTAAAGTCGAGTTGCAATTCAACGGCAGACACGAGACGTATGTGTCAGGGACTCCAAATAATCATGGATTATAAAAGGAATGCCAGTGGAAAACACAGTGCCCTCTCTGTTCACAAGGACTGTGAGCTCTCGTTCTCTGTGGTCGAAGTGAGTCATACATTTAGGCATGTTAACCCTCGCTAAGCTGCCGGCCCAGACAGCATCCCAAGCCACATCCTCTGAGCATGCACAGACCAGCTGGCTGGAGTGTTTACCAACATATTCAACCTCTCCCTATCCCAGTCTGCTGTCACCACTTGCTTCAAGATGGCCACCATTGTTCCTGTACCCAATAAAGTGAAGGTAACTGAACCAATGACCGTAGCACTCACTTCTGTCATCATGAAGTGCTTTGAGAGGCTAGTTAAGGAGCATGTCACCTCCACCTTACCCGACACCCTAGACCCACTACAATTTGCATACCGCCCCAACAGATGCACGGATGATGCAACCGCTATCGCACTGCACACTGCCCACTGCCTACTGCCCACTGCCTACTGCCTACTGCCCACTGCCTACTGCCCACTGCCCACTGCCCACTGCCTACTGCCCACTGCCTACTGCCCACTGCCCACTGCCTACTGCCCACTGCCCACTGCACACTGCCCACTGCCCACTGCCTACTGCCCACTGCCTACTGCCCACTGCCCTATTTGATTTATTTGGATCCCCATTAGCCAACACGATGAGTTTACAGGGATACGGAGGTTCAGTTGATGCTTGCTGTCTCCCTGTCTCCCTGTCTCCCTATCTCCCTGTCTCCCTGTCTCCCTGTCTCCCTGTCTCTCTGTCTCCCTGTCTCCCTGTCTCCCTGTCTCCCTGTCTCCCTATCTCCCTGTCTCCCTGTCTCCCTGTCTTCCTGTCTCCCTGTCTCCTTGTCTTCCTGTCTTCCTGTCTTCCTGTCTCCCTGTCTCCCTATCTCCCTATCTCCCTGTCTCCCTGTCTTCCTGTCTCCCTGTCTCCCTATCTCCCTGTCTCTCTGTCTTCCTGTCTCCCTGTCTCCCTATCTCTCTACTGCTTATTTACATACAAGCCCCTCTCTTTTTCTGGGGGAGGATCACATCGCTTCACAGGCAGAGCAGACGGACAGGCAGAGAGACAGACAGGCAGGCGATAGGCAGTGGAGATTAGCAGAGGACAGGGGAGAGGGCCAGTCTAACAGGGGAGAGGGGCAGTCTAACAGGGGAAAGGGGCAGTCTAACAGGGGAGAGGGCCAGTCTGTGTCCTTGGGACATTTCATCTCTTTGGGTCACTAAGCAGAGAGAGGTCTGAATGAAACAGACAGGTGACCAGGACAGTCGGCATGTTATGGACTGTAGCAGTGTAGCCTTACTGAACCTTTTAGATCAGATGTAGAATAAAAATATACAGAGGCAAGAGAAAGTGAACCCTTTGGAATTATCTGAATTTCTGCATAAAATGGTCATAAAATTTGATCTGATCTTCATCTAGGTCACAACAACAGACAAACACAGTCTGCTTAAACTAATAACGCACAAATTAATGTATTTTTCTTGTCTGCATTGAATACATCATTTAAATATTCACAGTGTAGGTTGGGAAAAAGTATGTGAATCCCCAAGGCTAATGACTTCTCCAAAAGCTAATTGGAGTCAGGAGTCAGATAACCTGGAGTAGAATCATTGAGACGAGATTGGAGATGTTGGTTAGAGCTGCCCTGCCCTGCCCTATACAGAACACTCACAAAATGTGAGTTTGTTATTCACAAGAAGCATTGCCTGATGTGAACCACGCCTCGAACAAAAGACATCCCAGAAGACCTAAGATTAAGAAATGTTGACTTACATAAAGCTGGAAAGGGTTACAAAAGTATCTCTAAAAGCCTTGATGTTCATCAAATCCACGGTAAGACACATTGTCTATAAATGGAGAAAGTTCAGCACTGTTGCTACTCTTCCTAGGAGTGGGAGGACACCACGGAAGAAGCCACTGCTATCCAAAAAAAAAACATTGCTGCATGTCTGAAGTTTGCAAAAGTGCACCTGGATGTTCCACAGTGCTACTGGCAAAATATTTTGTGGACAGATGAAATGATTCACACCAGGCATCCCAAGAATATTGAACCGATTTTGAAAGAAAAGCACATTTGTCCATTAAAATAACATGACATTGATCAGAAATACAGTGCAGACATTGTTAATGTTGGAAATGACTATTGTAGCGAGAAACGGCTGATTTTATTAATGGAATATCTACATAGGCATACAGAGGCCCATTATCAGTAACCATCACTCCTGTGTTCCAATGGCACGTTGTGTTAGCTAATACAAGTTTATCATTTTTAAATCCATAAAACTGGCCTTCTTCAGACTAGTTGAGTATCTGGAGCATCAGCATTTGAGGGTTTGATTACAGGCTCAAAATGGCCAGAAACAAAGTACTTTCTTCTGAAACTCGTCAAGTCTATTCTTGTTCTGAGAAATGAAGGCTATTCCATGCGAGAAATTACCAGGAAACTGAAGATCTCTATGTACGCTATGTACGACTCCCTTCACAGAACAGCGCAAACTGTTTCTAACCAGATTAGAAAGAGGAGTTGGAGGCCCCGGTGCACAACTGAGCATCCCGGAGTCGCCTCTTCACTGTTGACGTTGAGACTGGTGTTGTGCCGGGACTATTTAAGCTGCCAGTTGAGAACTAGTTTGTCTATTGGTTAGTGTTACATCTACAAACATCTAGTTTGTTTGTTCTTACTTCAGGAAACAGCATCGACGGGACCACGCCCCTATCCACATTGACGGGACCACGCCTCTATCCACATCGACGAGACCACGCCTCTATCCACATCGACGAGACCACGCCCCTATCCACATCGACGGGACCACGCCCCTATCCACATCGACGGGACCACGCCCCTATCCACATCGACGGGACCACGCCCCTATCCACATCGACGGGACCACGCCCCTATCCACATCGACGGGACCACGCCCCTATCCACATCGACGGGACCACGCCCCTATCCACATCGACGGGACCACGCCCTATCCACATCGACGGGACCACGCCCCTATCCACATCGACGCCACGCCCTATCCACATCGACGGGACCACGCCCCTATCCACATCGACGGGACCACGCCCCTATCCACATCGACGGGACCACGCCCCTATCCACATCGACGGGACCACGCCCCTACCACATCGCCCACGCCCTATCCACATCGACGGGACCACGCCCCTATCCACATCGACGGGACCACGCCCCTATCCACATCGACGGACCACGCCCTATCCACATCGACGGGACCACGCCCCTATCCACATCGACGGGACCACGCCGCTATCCACATCGACGGGACCACGCCCCTATCCACATCGACGGGACCACGCCCCTATCCACATCGACGGGACCACGCCCTATCCACACGACCCACGCCCCTATCCACATCGACGGGACCACGCCCTATCCACATCGACGGGACCACGCCCCTATCCACATCGACGGGACCACGCCCACGCCCCTATCCACATCGACGGGACCACGCCCCTATCCACATCGACGGGACCACGCCCCTATCCACATCGACGGGACCACGCCCCTATCCACATCGACGGGACCACGCCCCTATCCACATCGACGGGACCACGCCCCTATCCACATCGACGGGACCACGCCCCTATCCACATCGACGGGACCACGCCCTATCCACATCGACGGGACCACGCCCCTATCCACATCGACGGGACCACGCCCCTATCCACATCGACGGGACCACGCCGCTATCCACATCGACGGGACCACGCCCCTATCCACATCGACGGGACCACGCCCCTATCCACATCGACGGGACCACGCCCCTATCCACATCGACGGGACCACGCCCCTATCCACATCGACGGGACCACGCCCCTATCCACATCGACGGGACCACGCCGCTATCCACATCGACGGGACCACGCCCCAGAAAACACATCACTGACGATCCGAAATGGTTCCACCCACAGACAGTGTGGTGAAGAAGGCACAAGCATGTCTGTTCTTCTTATTGTTGTGGTTTCTTTGCAGCAATTTGACCACACAGTCCTGATTCACTCAGTCTCCTCTGAACAGTTGATGTTGAGATGTGTCTGTTACTTGAACCCTGTGAAGCATTTATTTGTACTGCAATTTCTGAGTCTGTTAACTCTAATGAACTGATCCTCTGCAGCAGAGGTAACTCTGGGTCTTCCTTTCCTGTGGCGGTCCTCATGAGAGATGGATGTGATGGATGGTTTCTGCCTGTCTGTCTGAGAAGCTATTACTGTCTGCCTGTCTGTCTGTCTGTCTGTCTGTCTGTCTGTCTGTCTGTCTGTCTGTCTGTCTGTCTGTCTGTCTGTCTGTCTGTCTATCTGTCTGTCTGTCTGCCCGTCCGTCCGTCCGTCCGTCTGTCTGTCTGTCTGAGTAGCTATCACTGTCTGTCTGTCTGTCTGTCTGTCTGTCTGTCTGTCTGTCTGTCTGTCTGTCTGTCTGTCTGTCTGTCTGTCTGTCTGTCTGTCTGTCTGTGAACCTATCACTGTCTGCCTGGATGATATAATGTATGTGATATAATACAACAGTAATGTGCCTCAAAACAACACATGAATGACGTTAGTTAGTTATTATTCTCATTATTAAGCTAATTGTCAAATTTGACTTCATGCTTTTCAATTTGCTTGATTTGCATCTTTCCACCAGTCCTCAGCAGTCCAATCCCTGTACCTTTTGCAGAATATCAGTCTGTCCCTGATGTTTTTCCTGGAGAGAAGTGGCTTCTTTGCTGCCCTTCTTGACACCTGAACATTCTCCAAAAGTCTTCACCTCACTGTGCGTGCAGATGCACTCACACCTGCCTGCTGCCATTCCTGAGCAAGTTCTGTACTGGTGGTGCCCCGATCCCACAGCTGAATCAACTTAAGGAGATGGTCCTGGCGCTTGCTGGACTTTCTTGGGTGCCCTGAAGCCTTCTTCACAACAATTGAACCGCTCTCCTTGAAGTTCTTGATGATCCGATAGATGGTTGATTTAGGTGCAATCTTACTGGCAGCAATATCCTTGCCTGTGAAGCCCTTTTTGTGCAAAGCAATGATGACGGCACGTGTTTCCTTGCAGGTAACCATGGTTGACAGAGGAAGAACAATGATTCCAAGCACCACCCTCCTTTTGAAGCTTCCAGTCTGTTATTCAAACTCAATCAGCATGACAGAGTGATCTCCAGCCTTGTCCTCGTCAACACTCACACCTGTGTTAACGAGAGAATCACTGACATGATGCCAGCTGGTCCTTTTGTGGCAGGGCTGAAATGCAGTGGAAATGTTTTTGGGGGATTCAGTTCATTTGCATGGCAAATAGAGACTTTGCAATTAATTTCAATTCATCTGATCACTCTTCATAACATTCTGGAGTAAATGCAAATTGCCATCATACAAACTGAGGCAGCAGACATTGAAAATGTATATTTGTGTCATTCTCAAAACATTTGGCCATGACTGTACACACAATACCACATAATGACAAAATGAAAACATGTTTTTAGAATTTTTGCAAATTTATTGAAAATTAAATACAGAAATATCTAATTGACATAAGTTTTCCGACCCCTCAGTCAAGGGGGCGGCAGATAGCCTAGTGGTTAGAGTGTAGAGGTGGTAGGGTAGCCTAGTGGTTAGAGCGTAGAGGTGGTAGGGTAGCCTAGTGGTTAGAGCATTGGACTAGTAACCGAAAGGTTGCAAGATTGAATCCCCGAGCTGACAAGGTGAAAATTGGTCGTACTGCCCCTGAACAAGGCAGTTATCTCGCTGTTCCTAGGCTGTCATTGAAAATAAGAATTTGTTCTTAACTGTTTGTTCTTAACTGACTTGCCTAGTTGAAAGAAAATCACCTTTGGCATCAATTACAGCTGTGAGTCTTCTTGGGTAAGTCTCTAAGCACACTCCTGAGTCAATGCATGTTAGAATCACCTTTGGCATCAGTTACAGCTGTGAGTCTTCTTGGGTAAGTCTCTAAGCACACTCCTGAGTCAATGCATGTTAGAATCACCTTTGGCATCAGTTACAGCTGTGAGTCTTCTTGGGTAAGTCTCTAAGCACACTCCTGAGTCAATGCATGTTAGAATCACCTTTGGCATCAGTTACAGCTGTGAGTCTTCTTGGGTAAGTCTCTAAGCACACTCCTGAGTCAATGCATGTTAGAATCACCTTTGGCATCAGTTACAGCTGTGAGTCTTCTTGGGTAAGTCTCTAAGCACACTCCTGAGTCAATGCATGTTAGAATCACCTTTGGCATCAGTTACAGCTGTGAGTCTTCTTGGGTAAGTCTCTAAGCACACTCCTGAGTCAATGCATGTTAGAATCACCTTTGGCATCAGTTACAGCTGTGAGTCTTCTTGGGTAAGTCTCTAAGCACACTCCTGAGTCAATGCATGTTAGAATCACCTTTGGCATCAGTTACAGCTGTGAGTCTTCTTGGGTAAGTCTCTAAGCACACTCCTGAGTCAATGCATGTTAGAATCACCTTTGGCATCAGTTACAGCTGTGAGTCTTCTTGGGTAAGTCTCTAAGCACACTCCTGAGTCAATGCATGTTAGAATCACCTTTGGCATCAGTTACAGCTGTGAGTCTTCTTGGGTAAGTCTCTAAGCACACTCCTGAGTCAATGCATGTTAGAATCACCTTTGGCATCAGTTACAGCTGTGAGTCTTCTTGGGTAAGTCTCTAAGCACACTCCTGAGTCAATGCATGTTAGAATCACCTTTGGCATCAGTTACAGCTGTGAGTCTTCTTGGGTAAGTCTCTAAGCACACTCCTGAGTCAATGCATGTTAGAATCACCTTTGGCATCAGTTACAGCTGTGAGTATTTTTGTCTCTAAGCTGGATTTATATTTACACATTATTCTCTTATAGAATTCTTCAAGTTGGTTGTTGATCATTGACAGACAGACATTTTAAATAAATAATAAACAAATGTGTTTTAGGTTATTGTTCTCCTGAAAGGTGAATTTGTCTCCCGGTGTCTGTTGGAAAGCAGACTGAACCCGGTTTTCTTCTTGGATTCTACCTGTACTTTCCTCTATTCCATGTTGTTTTATCCTTAAAAAAAAAAACCCGGCGGGAGGCATCAACACAGCACCCGGCGGGAGGCATCAACACAGCACCCGGTGGGAGGAATCAACACAGCACCCGGCGGGAGGCATCAACACAGCACCCGGCGGGAGGAATCAACACAGCACCCGGTGGGAGGCATCAACACAGCACCCGGTGGGAGGCATCAACACAGCACCCGGCGAGAGGCATCAACACAGCACCCGGCGGGAGGAATCAACACAGCACCCGGCGAGAGGCAACAACACAACACCAGGCGAAAAAAAAATAGTCCTTGCCCGATGACAAGCACACCCATAACATGATGCAGCCACCACCATGCTTGAAAATATGAAGAGTGATACTCAGTGATGTGTTGTGTTGGATTTGCCCCGACGTTTTGTATTCAGGATATCAAGTACATTTCTTTGCCACGTTTTTTTTTGCAGTTTTACTTTACTGCCTTGTTGTAAACAGGATGCAGTTTTACTTTACTGCCTTGTTGTAAACAGGATGCAATTTTACTTTACTGCCTTGTTGTAAACAGGATGCAGTTTTACTTTACTGCCTTGTTGTAAACAGGATGCAGTTTTACTTTACTGCCTTGTTGTACACAGGATGCAGTTTTACTTTACTGCCTTGTTGTACACAGGATGCATGTTTTGGAATATTTTTTTTATTCTGTAAAGGTTTCCTTCCTTTTCACTCTGTCATTTATCTTAGTATTTGTTGAGTAACTACAATGTTGTTGATCCATGCTCAGTTTTCACAGCCATTAAAACTCTGTAACTGATTTTAAAGTCAGGAAGGACGTATCTTTTATAGAGACTGGGTGTATTCATACACCATCCAAAGTGGAATTAATAACTTCACCGTTCTATTCCCTACATAGTGCACTACATTTGAGGGAATAGGGTGCCAGCCCTGGTCAAAGTGCAATATATAGGGAATAGGGTGAATTTTGGGAGAAAAAAGCAGATTAAGTGTCTCATGACTCCAGTCTATGGGCCGAGAGAGAGGGAAGGAAGGAGGGAGGGAGGGAGGGAGGGAGGGGAGGGGAGGGAGGGAAGGAGGGAGGGAGGGAGAGAGGGGGAGAGAGAGAGGGAAGGAAGGAAGGAATGAGGGAGGGAGAGAGGAAGGGGGGAGGGAGAGAGAGGAGGGTGGGAAGGGAGGGAAGGGGGGAGGGAGAGAGAGGAGGGAAGGAGGGGAGAAGGGAGAGAAGGAGGAGGTCTAACCTGTTGGACAGCATTGTTGTGGTGAGAGAGAGAGCAGAGCTCCTGATCTGTGGCGCAGTGAGCGGAGCGGCCTGGCTCCTTGCTAATCATTAGCCTGGTGACTGGCTGTGCTGAGCTGCCTAACACATTCCAGGGCCCAGATGAACCACTGTGGCCCAGCGGAGAGGATAGGACCACTACACTGGACTGGAACCAGTCCACAGTCCACTCCCTCTGTTATAGACCTGTCTAACTCCCTCTGTTATAGACCTGTCTAACTCCCTCTGTTATAGAACTGTCTAACTCTCTCTGTTATAGACCTGTCTAACTCTGTTATAGACCTGTCTAACTCCCTCTGTTATAGAACTGTCTAACTCTGTTATAGACCTGTCTAACTCTGTTAAAGACCTGTCTAACTCCCTCTGTTATAGACCTGTCTAACTCTGTTATAGACCTGTCTTACTCTCTCTGTTATAGACCTGTCTAACTCTAACTGTTATAGGCCTGTCTAACTCTGTTATAGACCTGTCTAACTCTCTCTGTTATAGACCTGTCTAACTCTAACTGTTATAGACCTGTCTAACTCTGTTATAGACCTGTCTAACTCTCTCTGTTATAGACCTGTCTAACTCTCTGTTATAGACCTGTCTAACTCTGTTATAGACCTGTCTAACTCTCTCTGTTATAGACCTGTCTAACTGTTATAGACCTGTCTAACTCTGTTATAGACCTGTCTAACTCTGTTATAGACCTGTCTAACTGTTATAGACCTGTCTAACTCTGTTATAGACCTGTCTAACTGTTATAGACCTGTCTAACTCTCTCTGTTATAGACCTGTCTAACTCTCTCTGTTATAGACCTGTCTAACTGTTATAGACCTGTCTAACTCTCTCTGTTATAGACCTGTCTAACACTCTCTGTTGTAGACCTGTCTAACTCCCTCTGTTATAGACCTGTCTAACTCTCTCTGTTATAGACCTGTCTAACTCCCTCTGTTATAGACCTGTCTAACTCTCTCTGTTATAGACCTGTCTAATTCTGTTATAGACCTGTCTAACTCTCTCTGTTATAGACCTGTCTAACTCTCTCTGTTATAGACCTGTCTAACTCTCTCTGTTATAGACCTGTCTAACTCTCTCTGTTATAGACCTGTCTAACTCCTCTGTTATAGACCTGTCTAACTCTCTCTGTTATAGACCTGTCTAACTCTCTCTGTTATAGACCTGTCTAACTCTCTCTGTTATAGACCTGTCTAACTCTCTCTGTTATAGACCTGTCTAACTGTTATAGACCTGTCTAACTCTCTCTGTTATAGACCTGTCTAACTGTTATAGACCTGTCTAACTCTGTCTGTTATAGACCTGTCTAACTCTCTCTGTTATAGACCTGTCTAACTCTAACTGTTATAGACCTGTCTAACTGTTATAGACCTGTCTAACTCCCTCTGTTATAGACCTGTCTAACTCTCTCTGTTATAGACCTGTCTAACTCTGTTATAGACCTGTCTAACTCTGTTATAGACCTGTCTAACTCTCTCTGTTATAGACCTGTCTAACTCTCTCTGTTATAGACCTGTCTAACTGTTATAGACCTGTCTAACTCTCTCTGTTATAGACCTGTCTAACTGTTATAGACCAGTCTAACTGTTATAGACCTGTCTAACTCTCTCTGTTATAGACCTGTCTAACTGTTATAGACCTGTCTAACTCTGTTATAGACCTGTCTAACTCTGTTATAGACCTGTCTAACTCTCTCTGTTATAGACCTGTCTAACTCTCTCTGTTATAGACCTGTCTAACTGTTATAGACCTGTCTAACTCCCTCTGTTATAGACCTGTCTAACTCTGTTATAGACCTGTCTAACTCTGTTATAGACCTGTCTAACTCCCTCTGTTATAGACCTGTCTAACTCTGTTATAGACCTGTCTAACTCTCTCTGTTATAGACCTGTCTAACTCTCTAATAGACTGTTATAGACCTGTCTAACTCTGTTATAGACCTGTCTAACTCTCTCTGTTATAGACCTGTCTAACTCTCTCTGTTATAGACCTGTCTAACTCTCTCTGTTATAGACCTGTCTAACTCTCTCTGTTATAGACCTGTCTAACTCTCTCTGTTATAGACCTGTCTAACTCTCTCTGTTATAGACCTGTCTAACTCTCTCTGTTATAGACCTGTCTAACTCTCTCTGTTATAGACCTGTCTAACTCTGTTATAGACCTGTCTAACTCTGTTATAGACCTGTCTAACTGTTATAGACCTGTCTAACTCTGTTATAGACCTGTCTAACTGTTATAGACCTGTCTAACTCTGTTATAGACCTGTCTAACTCTCTCTGTTATAGACCTGTCTAACTCTGTTATAGACCTGTCTAACTCTCTCTGTTATAGACCTGTCTAACTGTTATAGACCTGTCTAACTCTCTCTGTTATAGACCTGTCTAACTCTCTGTTATAGACCTGTCTAACTCTCTGTTATAGACCTGTCTAACTCTAACTCTGTTATAGACCTGTCTAACTCTCTCTGTTATAGACCTGTCTAACTCTCTGTTATAGACCTGTCTAACTCTCTCTGTTATAGACCTGTCTAACTCTCTCTGTTATAGACCTGTCTAACTCTGTTATAGACCTGTCTAACTCTCTCTGTTATAGACCTGTCTAACTCCTGTCTCTGTTATAGACCTGTCTAACTCTCTCTGTTATAGACCTGTCTAACTCCTGTCTAACTCTCTGTTATAGACCTGTCTAACTCCCTTGTTATAGACCTGTCTAACTCTCTCTGTTATAGACCTGTCTAACTCTCTCTGTTATAGACCTGTCTAACTCTCTCTGTTATAGACCTGTCTAACTCTCTCTGTTATAGACCTGTCTAACTCTCTCTGTTATAGACCTGTCTAACTCTCTCTGTTATAGACCTGTCTAACTCTCTCTGTTATAGACCTGTCTAACTCTGTTATAGACCTGTCTAACTCTCTCTGTTATAGACCTGTCTAACTCTCTCTGTTATAGACCTGTCTAACTGTTATAGACCTGTCTAACTCTGTTATAGACCTGTCTAACTCTCTCTGTTATAGACCTGTCTAACTCTCTCTGTTATAGACCTGTCTAACTGTTATAGACCTGTCTAACTCTCTCTGTTATAGACCTGTCTAACTGTTATAGACCTGTCTAACTCTCTCTGTTATAGACCTGTCTAACTCTGTTATAGACCTGTCTAACTCTGTTATAGACCTGTCTAACTCTGTTATAGACCTGTCTAACTCTCTCTGTTATAGACCTGTCTAACTCTCTCTGTTATAGACCTGTCTAACTCTCCTGTCTAACTCTGTTATAGACCTGTCTAACTCTCTCTGTTATAGACCTGTCTAACTCTCTCTGTTATAGACCTGTCTAACTCTCTCTGTTATAGACCTGTCTAACTCTCTCTGTTATAGACCTGTCTAACTGTTATAGACCTGTCTAACTCTGTTATAGACCTGTCTAACTCTGTTATAGACCTGTCTAACTGTTATAGACCTGTCTAACTCTGTTATAGACCTGTCTAACTCTGTTATAGACCTGTTTAACTCTCTCTGTTATAGACCTGTCTAACTCTCTCTGTTATAGACCTGTCTAACTCTCTCTGTTATAGACCTGTCTAACTGTTATAGACCTGTCTAACTCTCTCTGTTATAGACCTGTCTAACTCTCTCTGTTATAGACCTGTCTAACTCTCTCTGTTATAGACCTGTCTAACTCTCTCTGTTATAGACCTGTCTAACTCTCTCTGTTATAGACCTGTCTAACTCTGTCTGTTATAGACCTGTCTAACTCTCTCTGTTATAGACCTGTCTAACTCTCTCTGTTATAGACCTGTCTAACTCTCTCTGTTATAGACCTGTCTAACTCTCTCTGTTATAGACCTGTCTAACTCTCTCTGTTATAGACCTGTCTAACTCTCTCTGTTATAGACCTGTCTAACTGTTATAGACCTGTCTAACTCTGTTATAGACCTGTTATAGACCTGTCTAACTCTGTTATAGACCTGTCTAACTCTCTCTGTTATAGACCTGTCTAACTCTCTCTGTTATAGACCTGTCTAACTCTCTCTGTTATAGACCTGTCTAACTCTCTGTTATAGACCTGTCTAACTCTCTGTTATAGACCTGTCTAACTCTCTCTGTTATAGACCTGTCTAACTCTAACTCTGTTATAGACCTGTCTAACTCTCTCTGTTATAGACCTGTCTAACTCTGTTATAGACCTGTCTAACCTGTCTAACTGTTATAGACCTGTCTAACTCTCTCTGTTATAGACCTGTCTAACTCTCTCTGTTATAGACCTGTCTAACTCTCTCTGTTATAGACCTGTCTAACTCTCTCTGTTATAGACCTGTCTAACTCTCTGTTATAGACCTGTCTAACTCTGTTATAGACCTGTCTAACTCTGTTATAGACCTGTCTAACTCTCTCTGTTATAGACCTGTCTAACTGTTATAGACCTGTCTAACTCTGTTATAGACCTGTCTAACTCTCTCTGTTATAGACCTGTCTAACTGTTATAGACCTGTCTAACTCTCTGTTATAGACCTGTCTAACTCTCTCTGTTATAGACCTGTCTAACTCTCTCTGTTATAGACCTGTCTAACTCTCTCTGTTATAGACCTGTCTAACTCTCTCTGTTATAGACCTGTCTAACTCTCTCTGTTATAGACCTGTCTAACTCTCTCTGTTATAGACCTGTCTAACTCTCTCTGTTATAGACCTGTCTAACTCTCTCTGTTATAGACCTGTCTAACTCTCTCTGTTATAGACCTGTCTAACTCTGTTATAGACCTGTCTAACTGTTATAGACCTGTCTAACTCTCTCTGTTATAGACCTGTCTAACTGTTATAGACCTGTCTAACTCTGTTATAGACCTGTCTAACTCTCTCTGTTATAGACCTGTCTAACTCTCTCTGTTATAGACCTGTCTAACTGTTATAGACCTGTCTATCTCTCTCTGTTATAGACCTGTCTAACTCTGTTATAGACCTGTCTAACTGTTATAGACCTGTCTAACTCTCTCTGTTATAGACCTGTCTAACTGTTATAGACCTGTCTAACTCTGTTATAGACCTGTCTAACTCTCTCTGTTATAGACCTGTCTAACTCTCTCTGTTATAGACCTGTCTAACTCTCTCTGTTATAGACCTGTCTAACTCTCTCTGTTATAGACCTGTCTAACTCTCTCTGTTATAGACCTGTCTAACTCTCTCTGTTATAGACCTGTCTAACTCTAACTGTTATAGACCTGTCTAACTCTCTCTGTTATAGACCTGTCTAACTCTCTCTGTTATAGACCTGTCTAACTCTCTCTGTTATAGACCTGTCTAACTCTCTCTGTTATAGACCTGTCTAACTGTTATAGACCTGTCTAACTCTCTCTGTTATAGACCTGTCTAACTCTCTCTGTTATAGACCTGTCTAACTGTTATAGACCTGTCTAACTCTCTGTTATAGACCTGTCTAACTGTTATAGACCTGTCTAACTCTCTCTGTTATAGACCTGTCTAACTGTTATAGACCTGTCTAACTCTGTTATAGACCTGTCTAACTCTCTCTGTTATAGACCTGTCTAACTGTTATAGACCTGTCTATCTCTCTCTGTTATAGACCTGTCTAACTCTGTTATAGACCTGTCTAACTCTGTTATAGACCTGTCTAACTCTCTCTGTTATAGACCTGTCTAACTCTCTCTGTTATAGACCTGTCTAACTCTCTCTGTTATAGACCTGTCTAACTCTCTCTGTTATAGACCTGTCTAACTCTCTCTGTTATAGACCTGTCTAACTCTCTCTGTTATAGACCTGTCTAACTCTCTCTGTTATAGACCTGTCTAACTCTGTCTAACTCTGTTATAGACCTGTCTAACTCTGTTATAGACCTGTCTAACTCTCTCTGTTATAGACCTGTCTAACTCTCTCTGTTATAGACCTGTCTAACTCTCTCTGTTATAGACCTGTCTAACTCTGTTATAGACCTGTCTAACTCTCTCTGTTATAGACCTGTCTAACTCTCTCTGTTATAGACCTGTCTAACTCTCTCTGTTATAGACCTGTCTAACTCTCTCTGTTATAGACCTGTCTAACTCTCTCTGTTATAGACCTGTCTAACTCTCTCTTATAGACCTGTCTAACTCTCTCTGTTATAGACCTGTCTAACTCTCTGTTATAGACCTGTCTAACTGTTATAGACCTGTCTAACTCTGTTATAGACCTGTCTAACTCTGTTATAGACCTGTCTAACTCTCTCTGTTATAGACCTGTCTAACTCTCTCTGTTATAGACCTGTCTAACTCTCTCTGTTATAGACCTGTCTAACTCTCTCTGTTATAGACCTGTCTAACTCTCTCTGTTATAGACCTGTCTAACTCTCTCTGTTATAGACCTGTCTAACTCTCTCTGTTATAGACCTGTCTAACTCTCTCTGTTATAGACCTGTCTAACTGTTATAGACCTGTCTAACTCTGTTATAGACCTGTCTAACTGTTATAGACCTGTCTAACTCTCTCTGTTATAGACCTGTCTAACTCTCTCTGTTATAGACCTGTCTAACTCTCTCTGTTATAGACCTGTCTAACTGTTATAGACCTGTCTAACTCTCTCTGTTATAGACCTGTCTAACTGTTATAGATCTGTCTAACTCTCTCTGTTATAGACCTGTCTAACTGTTATAGACCTGTCTAACTCTGTCTGTTATAGACCTGTCTAACTCTCTCTGTTATAGACCTGTCTAACTCTCTCTGTTATAGACCTGTCTAACTCTCTCTGTTATAGACCTGTCTAACTCTCTCTGTTATAGACCTGTCTAACTCTCTCTGTTATAGACCTGTCTAACTCTGTTATAGACCTGTCTAACTCCCTTGTTATAGACCTGTCTAACTCTCTCTGTTATAGACCTGTCTAACTCTCTCTGTTATAGACCTGTCTAACTCTCTCTGTTATAGACCTGTCTAACTCTCTCTGTTATAGACCTGTCTAACTCTCTCTGTTATAGACCTGTCTAACTGTTATAGACCTGTCTAACTCTGTTATAGACCTGTCTAACTCTCTGTTATAGACCTGTCTAACTCTCTCTGTTATAGACCTGTCTAACTCTCTCTGTTATAGACCTGTCTAACTCTCTCTGTTATAGACCTGTCTAACTCTCTCTGTTATAGACCTGTCTAACTCTCTCTGTTATAGACCTGTCTAACTCTCTCTATAGACCTGTCTAACTCTCTCTGTTATAGACCTGTCTAACTCTCTCTGTTATAGACCTGTCTAACCTGTCTAACTCTCTCTGTTATAGACCTGTCTAACTCTCTCTGTTATAGACCTGTCTAACTCTCTGTTATAGACCTGTCTAACTCTCTGTTATAGACCTGTCTAACTCTGTTATAGACCTGTCTAACTCTCTCTGTTATAGACCTGTCTAACTCTCTCTGTTATAGACCTGTCTAACTCTCTCTGTTATAGACCTGTCTAACTCTCTCTTATAGACCTGTCTAACTCTCTCTGTTATAGACCTGTCTAACTCCTGTCTCTGTTATAGACCTGTCTAACTCTCTGTTATAGACCTGTCTAACTGTTATAGACCTGTCTAACTCTCTGTTATAGACCTGTCTAACTCTCTCTGTTATAGACCTGTCTAACTCTGTCTAACTCTGTTATAGACCTGTCTAACTCTCTCTGTTATAGACCTGTCTAACTCTCTCTGTTATAGACCTGTCTAACTCTCTCTGTTATAGACCTGTCTAACTCTCTCTGTTATAGACCTGTCTAACTCTCTCTGTTATAGACCTGTCTAACTCTCTTGTTATAGACCTGTCTAACTCTCTCTGTTATAGACCTGTCTAACTGTCTGTTATAGACCTGTCTAACTCTAACTCTGTTATAGACCTGTCTAACTCTCTCTGTTATAGACCTGTCTAACTCTCTCTAACTTATAGACCTGTCTAACTCTCTCTGTTATAGACCTGTCTAACTCTCTCTGTTATAGACCTGTCTAACTCTCTCTGTTATAGACCTGTCTAACTCTCTCTGTTATAGACCTGTCTAACTGTCTAACTCTCTGTTATAGACCTGTCTAACTCTCTCCTGTCTAACTATAGACCTGTCTAACTCTCTCTGTTATAGACCTGTCTAACTCTGTTATAGACCTGTCTAACTCTCTCTGTTATAGACCTGTCTAACTCTCTGTTATAGACCTGTCTAACTCTCTGTTATAGACCTGTCTAACTCTCTCTGTTATAGACCTGTCTAACTCCTGTCTAACTCTTATACCTGTCTAACTCTCTCTGACCTGTCTAACTCTCTCTGTTATAGACCTGTCTAACTCTAGACCTGTCTAACTCTCTCTGTTATAGACCTGTCTAACTCTCTGTTATAGACCTGTCTAACTCTCTCTGTTATAGACCTGTCTAACTCTGTGTTATAGACCTGTCTAACTCTCTCTGTTATAGACCTGTCTAACTCTCTCTTTATAGACCTGTCTAACTCTCTGTTATAGACCTGTCTAACTCCCTTGTTATAGACCTGTCTAACTCTCTCTGTTATAGACCTGTCTAACTCTCTCTGTTATAGACCTGTCTAACTCTCTCTGTTATAGACCTGTCTAACTCTCTCTGTTATAGACCTGTCTAACTCCTGTCTAACTCTGTTATAGACCTGTCTAACTCTCTAACTGTTATAGACCTGTCTAACTCTAACTCTGTTATAGACCTGTCTAACTCTCTGTTATAGACCTGTCTAACTCTCTCTGTTATAGACCTGTCTAACTCTCTCTGTTATAGACCTGTCTAACTCTCTCTGTTATAGACCTGTCTAACTCTCTCTGTTATAGACCTGTCTAACTCTCTGTTATAGACCTGTCTAACTCTCTCTGTTATAGACCTGTCTAACTGTTATAGACCTGTCTAACTCTGTTATAGACCTGTCTAACTCTCTGTTATAGACCTGTCTAACTCTCTCTGTTATAGACCTGTCTAACTGTTATAGACCTGTCTAACTCTCTCTGTTATAGACCTGTCTAACTGTTATAGACCTGTCTAACTCTCTCTGTTATAGACCTGTCTAACTCTCTCTGTTATAGACCTGTCTAACTCTCTCTGTTATAGACCTGTCTAACTCTCTCTGTTATAGACCTGTCTAACTCTCTCTGTTATAGACCTGTCTAACTCTCTCTGTTATAGACCTGTCTAACTCTGTTATAGACCTGTCTAACTCTCTCTGTTATAGACCTGTCTAACTCTCTGTTATAGACCTGTCTAACTCTCTCTGTTATAGACCTGTCTAACTCTCTCTGTTATAGACCTGTCTAACTCTCTCTGTTATAGACCTGTCTAACTCTCTCTGTTATAGACCTGTCTAACTGTTATAGACCTGTCTAACTCTGTTATAGACCTGTCTAACTCTGTTATAGACCTGTCTAACTCTCTCTGTTATAGACCTGTCTAACTCTCTCTGTTATAGACCTGTCTAACTCTCTCTGTTATAGACCTGTCTATCTCTCTCTGTTATAGACCTGTCTAACTCTCTCTTTATAGACCTGTCTAACTCCTGTCTAACTGTTATAGACCTGTCTAACTCTCTCTGTTATAGACCTGTCTAACTGTTATAGACCTGTCTAACTCTCTCTGTTATAGACCTGTCTAACTCTCTCTGTTATAGACCTGTCTAACTCTCTCTGTTATAGACCTGTCTAACTCTGTTATAGACCTGTCTAACTCTGTTATAGACCTGTCTAACTCCCTTGTTATAGACCTGTCTAACTCTCTCTGTTATAGACCTGTCTAACTCTCTCTGTTATAGACCTGTCTAACTCTCTCTGTTATAGACCTGTCTAACTCTCTCTGTTATAGACCTGTCTAACTCTCTCTGTTATAGACCTGTCTAACTCTCTCTGTTATAGACCTGTCTAACTCTGTTATAGACCTGTCTAACTCTCTCTGTTATAGACCTGTCTAACTCTGTTATAGACCTGTCTAACTCTCTCTGTTATAGACCTGTCTAACTCTCTCTGTTATAGACCTGTCTAACTCTCTCTGTTATAGACCTGTCTAACTCTCTCTGTTATAGACCTGTCTAACTCTGTTATAGACCTGTCTAACTCTCTTTATAGACCTGTCTAACTCTCTCTGTTATAGACCTGTCTAACTCTCTCTGTTATAGACCTGTCTAACTCTCTCTGTTATAGACCTGTCTAACTCTCTCTGTTATAGACCTGTCTAACTCTCTCTGTTATAGACCTGTCTAACTCTCTCTGTTATAGACCTGTCTAACTCTCTCTGTTATAGACCTGTCTAACTCTCTCTGTTATAGACCTGTCTAACTCTGTTATAGACCTGTCTAACTCTCTCTGTTATAGACCTGTCTAACTCTCTCTGTTATAGACCTGTCTAACTGTTATAGACCTGTCTAACTCTCTCTGTTATAGACCTGTCTAACTCTCTCTGTTATAGACCTGTCTAACTCTCTCTGTTATAGACCTGTCTAACTCTCCTGTCTGTTATAGACCTGTCTAACTCTCTCTGTTATAGACCTGTCTAACTCTCTCTGTTATAGACCTGTCTAACTCTCTCTTATAGACCTGTCTAACTCTCTCTGTTATAGACCTGTCTAACTCTCTCTGTTATAGACCTGTCTAACTCCTCTGTTATAGACCTGTCTAACTCTGTTATAGACCTCTGTTATAGACCTGTCTAACTCTCTCTGTTATAGACCTGTCTAACTCTCTTTATAGACCTGTCTAACTCTCTCTGTTATAGACCTGTCTAACTCTCTCTGTTATAGACCTGTCTAACTCTCTCTGTTATAGACCTGTCTAACTCTCTCTGTTATAGACCTGTCTAACTCTCTCTGTTATAGACCTGTCTAACTCTCTCTGTTATAGACCTGTCTAACTCTCTCTGTTATAGACCTGTCTAACTCTCTCTGTTATAGACCTGTCTAACTCTCTGTTATAGACCTGTCTAACTCTCTCTGTTATAGACCTGTCTAACTCTGTTCTGTTATAGACCTGTCTAACTCCTCTCTGTTATAGACCTGTCTAACTCTAACTCTGTTATAGACCTGTCTAACTCTCTGTTATAGACCTGTCTAACTCTCTCTGTTATAGACCTGTCTAACTCTCTCTGTTATAGACCTGTCTAACTGTTATAGACCTGTCTAACTAACTCTCTCTGTTATAGACCTGTCTAACTCTATAGACCTGTCTAACTCTGTTATAGACCTGTCTAACTCTCTCTCTTATAGACCTGTCTAACTCTCTCTGTTATAGACCTGTCTAACTCTGTTATAGACCTGTCTAACTCTCTGTTATAGACCTGTCTAACTCTCTCTGTTATAGACCTGTCTAACTCTCTCTGTTATAGACCTGTCTAACTCTCTCTGTTATAGACCTGTCTAACTCTCTCTGTTATAGACCTGTCTAACTAACCTGTCTAACTGTTATAGACCTGTCTAACTCTCTCTGTTATAGACCTGTCTAACTCTGTCTAACTGTTATAGACCTGTCTAACTCTCTCTGTTATAGACCTGTCTAACTCTCTCTGTTATAGACCTGTCTAACTGTCTAACTCTGTTATAGACCTGTCTAACTCTCTTATAGACCTGTCTAACTCTCTTGTTATAGACCTGTCTAACTCTCTCTGTTATAGACCTGTCTAACTCTCTCTGTTATAGACCTGTCTATCTCTCTCTGTTATAGACCTGTCTAACTCTGTTATAGACCTGTCTAACTCCCTTGTTATAGACCTGTCTAACTCTCTCTGTTATAGACCTGTCTAACTCTCTCTGTTATAGACCTGTCTAACTCTCTCTGTTATAGACCTGTCTAACTCTCTCTGTTATAGACCTGTCTAACTCTCTCTGTTATAGACCTGTCTAACTCTCTCTGTTATAGACCTGTCTAACTCTCCTGTCTCTGTTATAGACCTGTCTAACTCTCTCTGTTATAGACCTGTCTAACTCTCTCTGTTATAGACCTGTCTAACTCTGTTATAGACCTGTCTAACTCTCTCTGTTATAGACCTGTCTAACTCTCTCTGTTATAGACCTGTCTAACTGTTATAGACCTGTCTAACTCTCTCTGTTATAGACCTGTCTAACTCTCTCTGTTATAGACCTGTCTAACTCTCTCTGTTATAGACCTGTCTAACTCTGTTATAGACCTGTCTAACTCTCTGTTATAGACCTGTCTAACTCTCTCTGTTATAGACCTGTCTAACTCTCTGTTATAGACCTGTCTAACTCTCTCTGTTATAGACCTGTCTAACTCTGTGTTATAGACCTGTCTAACTCTCTCTGTTATAGACCTGTCTAACTCTCTCTGTTATAGACCTGTCTAACTCTTTATAGACCTGTCTAACTATAGACCTGTCTAACTCTCTCTGTTATAGACCTGTCTAACTCTCTCTGTTATAGACCTGTCTAACTCTAACTCTGTTATAGACCTGTCTAACTCTCTCTATAGACCTGTCTAACTCTCTCTGTTATAGACCTGTCTAACTCTCTCTGTTATAGACCTGTCTAACTCTCTGTTATAGACCTGTCTAACTCTCTGTTATAGACCTGTCTAACTCTCTCTGTTATAGACCTGTCTAACTCTCTCTGTTATAGACCTGTCTAACTATAGACCTGTCTAACTGTTATAGACCTGTCTAACTCTCTCTGTTATAGACCTGTCTAACTCTCTCTGTTATAGACCTGTCTAACTGTTATAGACCTGTCTAACTCTCTCTGTTATAGACCTGTCTAACTCTCTCTGTTATAGACCTGTCTAACTCTCTCTGTTATAGACCTGTCTAACTCCTGTCTAACTCTGTTATAGACCTGTCTAACTCTGTTATAGACCTGTCTAACTCTCTCTTATAGACCTGTCTAACTCTCTCTGTTATAGACCTGTCTAACTCTCTCTGTTATAGACCTGTCTAACTCTCTCTGTTATAGACCTGTCTAACTCTCTCTGTTATAGACCTGTCTAACTCTCTCTGTTATAGACCTGTCTAACTGTTATAGACCTGTCTAACTCTGTTATAGACCTGTCTAACTGTTATAGACCTGTCTAACTCTCTCTGTTATAGACCTGTCTAACTCTCTCTGTTATAGACCTGTCTAACTCTCTCTGTTATAGACCTGTCTAACTCTCTCTGTTATAGACCTGTCTAACTGTTATAGACCTGTCTAACTCTGTTATAGACCTGTCTAACTCTCTCTGTTATAGACCTGTCTAACTGTTATAGACCTGTCTAACTCTGTTATAGACCTGTCTAACTCTCTCTGTTATAGACCTGTCTAACTCTCTCTGTTATAGACCTGTCTAACTCTCTGTTATAGACCTGTCTAACTCTCTTGTTATAGACCTGTCTAACTCTCTCTGTTATAGACCTGTCTAACTCTCTCCTGTTAACTATAGACCTGTCTAACTCTCCTGTCTAACTTTATAGACCTGTCTAACTCTCTCTGTTATAGACCTGTCTAACTCTCTCTGTTATAGACCTGTCTAACTCTCTCTGTTATAGACCTGTCTAACTCTCTCTGTTATAGACCTGTCTAACTCTCTCTGTTATAGACCTGTCTAACTGTTATAGACCTGTCTAACTCTGTTATAGACCTGTCTAACTCTCTCTGTTATAGACCTGTCTAACTCTCTCTGTTATAGACCTGTCTAACTCTCTCTGTTATAGACCTGTCTAACTATAGACCTGTCTAACTCTCTCTGTTATAGACCTGTTATAGACCTGTCTAACTCTCTCTGTTATAGACCTGTCTAACTCTCTCTGTTATAGACCTGTCTAACTCTCTGTTATAGACCTGTCTAACTCTCTCTGTTATAGACCTGTCTAACTCTCTCTTTATAGACCTGTCTAACTCTCTGTTATAGACCTGTCTAACTGTTATAGACCTGTCTAACTCTTATAGACTGTTATAGACCTGTCTAACTCTCTCTGTTATAGACCTGTCTAACTCTCTCTGTTATAGACCTGTCTAACTCTCTGTTATAGACCTGTCTAACTCTCTCTGTTATAGACCTGTCTAACTCTCTGTTATAGACCTGTCTAACTCTCTGTTATAGACCTGTCTAACTCTATAGACCTGTTATAGACCTGTCTAACTATAGACCTGTCTAACTCTCTCTGTTATAGACCTGTCTAACTCTCTCCTGTTATAGACCTGTCTAACTCTCTCTGTTATAGACCTGTCTAACTCTCTCTGTTATAGACCTGTCTAACTCCTGTCTCTGTTATAGACCTGTCTAACTCTCTCTGTTATAGACCTGTCTAACTCTCTCTGTTATAGACCTGTCTAACTCTCTCTGTTATAGACCTGTCTAACTCCTGTCTCTGTTATAGACCTGTCTAACTCTCTCTGTTATAGACCTGTCTAACTCTCTGTTATAGACCTGTTATAGACCTGTCTAACTCTCTGTTATAGACCTGTCTAACTCTCTCTGTTATAGACCTGTCTAACTCTCTCTGTTATAGACCTGTCTAACTCTCTCTGTTATAGACCTGTCTAACTCTCTCCTGTTATAGACCTGTCTAACTCTCTCTGTTATAGACCTGTCTAACTCTGTTATAGACCTGTCTAACTCTCTCCAACTGTTATAGACTGTTATAGACCTGTCTAACTCTCTGTTATAGACCTGTCTAACTCTCTCTGTTATAGACCTGTCTAACTCTCTGTTATAGACCTGTCTAACTCTCTCTGTTATAGACCTGTCTAACTCTCTCTGTTATAGACCTGTCTAACTCTCTCTGTTATAGACCTGTCTAACTCTCTCTGTTATAGACCTGTCTAACTCTCTCTGTTATAGACCTGTCTAACTCTCTCTGTTATAGACCTGTCTAACTCTCTCTGTTATAGACCTGTCTAACTCTCTCTGTTATAGACCTGTCTAACTCTCTCTGTTATAGACCTGTCTAACTCTCTCTGTTATAGACCTGTCTAACTCTCTCTGTTATAGACCTGTCTAACTCTCTCTGTTATAGACCTGTCTAACTCTCTCTGTTATAGACCTGTCTAACTCTCTCTGTTATAGACCTGTCTAACTGTTATAGACCTGTCTAACTCTATAGACCTGTCTAACTCTCTCTGTTATAGACCTGTCTAACTCTCTCTGTTATAGACCTGTCTAACTCTCTCTGTTATAGACCTGTCTAACTCTAACTCTGTTATAGACCTGTCTAACTCTCTGTTATAGACCTGTCTAACTCTCTGTTATAGACCTGTCTAACTCTCTCTGTTATAGACCTGTCTAACTCTCTCTGTTATAGACCTGTCTAACTCTCTCTGTTATAGACCTGTCTAACTCTCTTGTTATAGACCTGTCTAACTCTGTTATAGACCTGTCTAACTCCTGTCTAACTGTTATAGACCTGTCTAACTCTCTCTGTTATAGACCTGTCTAACTCTCTCTGTTATAGACCTGTCTAACTCTCTCTGTTATAGACCTGTCTAACTCTCTCTGTTATAGACCTGTCTAACTGTTATAGACCTGTCTCTGTTATAGACCTGTCTAACTCTCTGTTATAGACCTGTCTAACTCTCTCTGTTATAGACCTGTCTAACTCTCTCTGTTATAGACCTGTCTAACTCTCTCTGTTATAGACCTGTCTAACTCTCTCTGTTATAGACCTGTCTAACTCCTGTCTAACTCTCTGTTATAGACCTGTCTAACTCTCTCTGTTATAGACCTGTCTAACTCTCTCTGTTATAGACCTGTCTAACTCTAACTGTTATAGACCTGTCTAACTCTAACTGTTATAGACCTGTCTAACTCCCTCTGTTATAGACCTGTCTAACTCTCTCTGTTATAGACCTGTCTAACTCTGTTATAGACCTGTCTAACTGTTATAGACCTGTCTAACTCTCTCTGTTATAGACCTGTCTAACTGTTATAGACCTGTCTAACTCTGTTATAGACCTGTCTAACTCTCTCTGTTATAGACCTGTCTAACTCTCTCTGTTATAGACCTGTCTAACTCTGTTATAGACCTGTCTAACTCTCTCTGTTATAGACCTGTCTAACTCTCTCTGTTATAGACCTGTCTAACTCTCTCTGTTATAGACCTGTCTAACTCTCTCTGTTATAGACCTGTCTAACTCTCTCTGTTATAGACCTGTCTAACTCTCTCTGTTATAGACCTGTCTAACTGTTATAGACCTGTCTAACTCTGTTATAGACCTGTCTAACTCTCTCTGTTATAGACCTGTCTAACTCTCTCTGTTATAGACCTGTCTAACTCTCTCTGTTATAGACCTGTCTAACTCTCTCTGTTATAGACCTGTCTAACTCTCTCTGTTATAGACCTGTCTAACTCTGTTATAGACCTGTCTAACTGTTATAGACCTGTCTAACTCTCTTATTATAGACCTGTCTAACTCTCTGTTATAGACCTGTCTAACTCTCTCTGTTATAGACCTGTCTAACTCTCTTATTATAGACCTGTCTAACTCTCTCTGTTATAGACCTGTCTAACTCTCTCTGTTATAGACCTGTCTAACTCTCTCTGTTATAGACCTGTCTAACTCTCTCTGTTATAGACCTGTCTAACTGTTATAGACCTGTCTAACTCTGTTATAGACCTGTCTAACTGTTATAGACCTGTCTAACTCTCTCTGTTATAGACCTGTCTAACTGTTATAGACCTGTCTAACTCTCTCTGTTATAGACCTGTCTAACTCTCTCTGTTATAGACCTGTCTAACTCTCTCTGTTATAGACCTGTCTAACTCTCTCTGTTATAGACCTGTCTAACTCTCTCTGTTATAGACCTGTCTAACTCTGTTATAGACCTGTCTAACTCTCTGTTATAGACCTGTCTGTTATAGACCTGTCTAACTCCTGTCTAACTCTCTCTGTTATAGACCTGTCTAACTCTCTCTGTTATAGACCTGTCTAACTGTTATAGACCTGTCTAACTCTCTCTGTTATAGACCTGTCTAACTCTGTTATAGACCTGTCTAACTCTCTCTGTTATAGACCTGTCTAACTCTCTCTGTTATAGACCTGTCTAACTCTCTCTGTTATAGACCTGTCTAACTCTCTCTGTTATAGACCTGTCTAACTCTCTCTGTTATAGACCTGTCTAACTCTGTTATAGACCTGTCTAACTCCCTTGTTATAGACCTGTCTAACTCTCTCTGTTATAGACCTGTCTAACTCTCTCTGTTATAGACCTGTCTAACTCTCTCTGTTATAGACCTGTCTAACTCTGTTATAGACCTGTCTAACTCTCTCTGTTATAGACCTGTCTAACTCTCTCTGTTATAGACCTGTCTAACTCTCTGTTATAGACCTGTCTAACTCTCTCTGTTATAGACCTGTCTAACTCTCTCTGTTATAGACCTGTCTAACTCTCTCTGTTATAGACCTGTCTAACTCTCTCTGTTATAGACCTGTCTAACTGTTATAGACCTGTCTAACTCTCTCTGTTATAGACCTGTCTAACTCTCTCTGTTATAGACCTGTCTAACTCTCTCTGTTATAGACCTGTCTAACTCTCTCTAACTCTCTCTGTTATAGACCTGTCTAACTCTCTCTGTTATAGACCTGTCTAACTCTCTGTTATAGACCTGTCTAACTCTCTCTGTTATAGACCTGTCTAACTCTCTCTGTTATAGACCTGTCTAACTCTCTCTGTTATAGACCTGTCTAACTCTCTCCTGTCTAACTATAGACCTGTCTAACTCTCTCTTATAGACCTGTCTAACTCTCTCTGTTATAGACCTGTCTAACTCTCTCTGTTATAGACCTGTCTAACTCTGTCTAACTTATAGACCTGTCTAACTCTCTCTGTTATAGACCTGTCTAACTCTGTTATAGACCTGTCTAACTCTAACTCTGTTATAGACCTGTCTAACTCTCTCTGTTATAGACCTGTCTAACTCTCTCTTATAGACCTGTCTAACTCTCTCTGTTATAGACCTGTCTAACTCTCTCTGTTATAGACCTGTCTAACTCTCTCTGTTATAGACCTGTCTAACTCTCTCTGTTATAGACCTGTCTAACTCTCTCTGTTATAGACCTGTCTAACTCTCTCTGTTATAGACCTGTCTAACTCTCTCTGTTATAGACCTGTCTAACTGTTATAGACCTGTCTATCTCTCTCTGTTATAGACCTGTCTAACTCTGTTATAGACCTGTCTAACTCTGTTATAGACCTGTCTAACTCCCTTGTTATAGACCTGTCTAACTCTCTCTGTTATAGACCTGTCTAACTCTCTCTGTTATAGACCTGTCTAACTCTCTCTGTTATAGACCTGTCTAACTCTCTCTGTTATAGACCTGTCTAACTCTCTCTGTTATAGACCTGTCTAACTCTCTGTTATAGACCTGTCTAACTGTTATAGACCTGTCTAACTCTCTCTGTTATAGACCTGTCTAACTCTCTGTTATAGACCTGTCTAACTCTCTCTGTTATAGACCTGTCTAACTCTCTCTGTTATAGACCTGTCTAACTCTCTCTGTTATAGACCTGTCTAACTCTCTCTGTTATAGACCTGTCTAACTCTCTCTGTTATAGACCTGTCTAACTCTCTCTGTTATAGACCTGTCTAACTCTCTCTGTTATAGACCTGTCTAACTCTCTCTGTTATAGACCTGTCTAACTGTTATAGACCTGTCTAACTCTCTCTGTTATAGACCTGTCTAACTCCTGTCTAACTGTTATAGACCTGTCTAACTCTCTCTGTTATAGACCTGTCTAACTCTCTCTGTTATAGACCTGTCTAACTCTGTTATAGACCTGTCTAACTCTCTCTGTTATAGACCTGTCTAACTCTCTCTGTTATAGACCTGTCTAACTCTCTGTTATAGACCTGTCTAACTCTCTCCTGTCTAACTATAGACCTGTCTAACTCTCTCTGTTATAGACCTGTCTAACTCTCTCTTTATAGACCTGTCTATAGACCTGTCTAACTCTCTCTGTTATAGACCTGTCTAACTCTCTCTGTTATAGACCTGTCTAACTCCTGTCTAACTCTGTTATAGACCTGTCTAACTCTCTGTTATAGACCTGTCTAACTCTCTGTTATAGACCTGTCTAACTCTCTCTGTTATAGACCTGTCTAACTCTCTTATAGACCTGTCTAACTCTCTCTGTTATAGACCTGTCTAACTCTCTCTGTTATAGACCTGTCTAACTCTCTCTGTCTAACCTGTCTAACTCTGTTATAGACCTGTCTAACTATAGACCTGTCTAACTCTCTGTTATAGACCTGTCTAACTCTGTTATAGACCTGTCTAACTGTTATAGACCTGTCTAACTGTTATAGACCTGTCTAACTCTCTCTGTTATAGACCTGTCTAACTCTCTCTGTTATAGACCTGTCTAACTCTCTCTGTTATAGACCTGTCTAACTCTCTCTGTTATAGACCTGTCTAACTCTCTCTGTTATAGACCTGTCTAACTCTCTCTGTTATAGACCTGTCTAACTCTCTGTTATAGACCTGTCTAACTGTTATAGACCTGTCTAACTCTGTTATAGACCTGTCTAACTCTCTGTTATAGACCTGTCTAACTATAGACCTGTCTAACTCTCCTGTCTAACTCTCTCTTATAGACCTGTCTAACTCTGTTTATAGACCTGTCTAACTCTCTCTGTTATAGACCTGTCTAACTCTCTCCTGTCTAACTATAGACCTGTCTAACTCTCTCTGTTATAGACCTGTCTAACTCTCTCTGTTATAGACCTGTCTAACTCTCTGTTATAGACCTGTCTAACTCTCTCTGTTATAGACCTGTCTAACTCTCTCTGTTATAGACCTGTCTAACTGTTATAGACCTGTCTAACTCTCTCTGTTATAGACCTGTCTAACTCTCTCTGTTATAGACCTGTCTAACTCTCTCCTGTTAACTATAGACCTGTCTAACTCTCTCTGTTATAGACCTGTCTAACTCTCTCTGTTATAGACCTGTCTAACTCTCTCTGTTATAGACCTGTCTAACTGTTATAGACCTGTCTAACTCTCTCTGTTATAGACCTGTCTAACTCTGTTATAGACCTGTCTAACTCTCTCTGTTATAGACCTGTCTAACTCTCTCTGTTATAGACCTGTCTAACTCCTGTCTAACTGTTATAGACCTGTCTAACTCTCTGTTATAGACCTGTCTAACTCTCTCTGTTATAGACCTGTCTAACTATAGACCTGTCTAACTCTCTGTTATAGACCTGTCTAACTCTCTCTGTTATAGACCTGTCTAACTGTTATAGACCTGTCTAACTCTGTTATAGACCTGTCTAACTCTGTTATAGACCTGTCTAACTCTGTTATAGACCTGTCTAACTCTGTTATAGACCTGTCTAACTCTGTTATAGACCTGTCTAACTCTCTCTGTTATAGACCTGTCTAACTCTCTCTGTTATAGACCTGTCTAACTCTCTCTGTTATAGACCTGTCTAACTCTCTCTGTTATAGACCTGTCTAACTCTCTCTGTTATAGACCTGTCTAACTCTCTCTGTTATAGACCTGTCTAACTCTCTCTGTTATAGACCTGTCTAACTCTATAGACCTGTCTAACTCTGTTATAGACCTGTCTAACTCTCTCTGTTATAGACCTGTCTAACTCTCTCTGTTATAGACCTGTCTAACTCTCTCTTATAGACCTGTCTAACTCTCTCTGTTATAGACCTGTCTAACTCTCTCTGTTATAGACCTGTCTAACTCTCTCTGTTATAGACCTGTCTAACTCTCTCTGTTATAGACCTGTCTAACTCTCTCTGTTATAGACCTGTCTAACTCTCCTGTCTAACTCTCTGTTATAGACCTGTCTAACTCTCTGTTATAGACCTGTCTAACTCTCTCTGTTATAGACCTGTCTAACTCTCTCTTATAGACCTGTCTAACTCTCTCTGTTATAGACCTGTCTAACTCCTGTCTAACTCTGTTATAGACCTGTCTAACTGTTATAGACCTGTCTAACTCTCTCTGTTATAGACCTGTCTAACTGTTATAGACCTGTCTAACTCTCTCTGTTATAGACCTGTCTAACTCTCTCTGTTATAGACCTGTCTAACTCTCTCTGTTATAGACCTGTCTAACTCTGTTATAGACCTGTCTAACTCTCTCTGTTATAGACCTGTCTAACTCTCTCTGTTATAGACCTGTCTAACTCTGTTATAGACCTGTCTAACTCTGTTATAGACCTGTCTAACTCTCTCTGTTATAGACCTGTCTAACTGTTATAGACCTGTCTAACTCTGTTATAGACCTGTCTAACTCTCTCTGTTATAGACCTGTCTAACTCTCTCTGTTATAGACCTGTCTAACTCTCTCTGTTATAGACCTGTCTAACTCTCTCTGTTATAGACCTGTCTAACTCTCTCTGTTATAGACCTGTCTAACTGTTATAGACCTGTCTAACTCTCTCTGTTATAGACCTGTCTAACTCTGTTATAGACCTGTCTAACTCTCTCTGTTATAGACCTGTCTAACTCTCTCTGTTATAGACCTGTCTAACTGTTATAGACCTGTCTAACTCTGTTATAGACCTGTCTAACTCTCTCTGTTATAGACCTGTCTAACTCTCTCTGTTATAGACCTGTCTAACTCTCTCTGTTATAGACCTGTCTAACTCTCTCTGTTATAGACCTGTCTAACTCTCTCTGTTATAGACCTGTCTAACTCTCTCTGTTATAGACCTGTCTAACTCTCTCTGTTATAGACCTGTCTAACTCTCTCTGTTATAGACCTGTCTAACTCTGTTATAGACCTGTCTAACTGTTATAGACCTGTCTAACTGTTATAGACCTGTCTAACTCTCTCTGTTATAGACCTGTCTAACTCTCTCTGTTATAGACCTAACTCTCTCTGTTATAGACCTGTCTAACTCTCTCTGTTATAGACCTGTCTAACTCTCTCTGTTATAGACCTGTCTAACTCTGTTATAGACCTGTCTAACTCTCTCTGTTATAGACCTGTCTAACTCTCTCTGTTATAGACCTGTCTAACTCTCTCTGTTATAGACCTGTCTAACTCTCTCTGTTATAGACCTGTCTAACTCTCTCTGTTATAGACCTGTCTAACTCTCTCTGTTATAGACCTGTCTAACTCTCTCTGTTATAGACCTGTCTAACTCTCTCTGTTATAGACCTGTCTAACTCTGTTATAGACCTGTCTAACTCTCTCTGTTATAGACCTGTCTAACTCCTCTAACTGTTATAGACCTGTCTAACTCTCTGTTATAGACCTGTCTAACTCTCTCTGTTATAGACCTGTCTAACTCTCTCTGTTATAGACCTGTCTAACTCTCTCTGTTATAGACCTGTCTAACTCTCTCTGTTATAGACCTGTCTAACTGTTATAGACCTGTCTAACTCTCTCTGTTATAGACCTGTCTAACTCTCTCTGTTATAGACCTGTCTAACTCTCTCTGTTATAGACCTGTCTAACTCTCTCTGTTATAGACCTGTCTAACTGTTATAGACCTGTCTAACTCTCTCTGTTATAGACCTGTCTAACTCTCTCTGTTATAGACCTGTCTAACTCTCTCTGTTATAGACCTGTCTAACTCTGTTATAGACCTGTCTAACTGTTATAGACCTGTCTAACTGTTATAGACCTGTCTAACTCTCTCTGTTATAGACCTGTCTAACTCTCTCTGTTATAGACCTGTCTAACTCTCTCTGTTATAGACCTGTCTAACTCTCTCTGTTATAGACCTGTCTAACTCTCTCTGTTATAGACCTGTCTAACTCTCTCTGTTATAGACCTGTCTAACTCTCTCTGTTATAGACCTGTCTAACTGTTATAGACCTGTCTAACTCTCTCTGTTATAGACCTGTCTAACTCTGTTATAGACCTGTCTAACTCTGTTATAGACCTGTCTAACTCTCTCTGTTATAGACCTGTCTAACTCTCTCTGTTATAGACCTGTCTAACTCTCTCTGTTATAGACCTGTCTAACTCTCTCTGTTATAGACCTGTCTAACTCTCTCTGTTATAGACCTGTCTAACTCTGTTATAGACCTGTCTAACTGTTATAGACCTGTCTAACTGTTATAGACCTGTCTAACTCTCTCTGTTATAGACCTGTCTAACTCTCTCTGTTATAGACCTGTCTAACTCTCTCTGTTATAGACCTGTCTAACTCTCTCTGTTATAGACCTGTCTAACTCTCTGTTATAGACCTGTCTAATAGACCTGTCTAACTCTCTCTTATAGACCTGTCTAACTCTCTCTGTTATAGACCTGTCTAACTGTTATAGACCTGTCTAACTCTCTCTGTTATAGACCTGTCTAACTCTCTCTGTTATAGACCTGTCTAACTGTTATAGACCTGTCTAACTCCCTCTGTTATAGACCTGTCTAACTCTGTTATAGACCTGTCTAACTCTCTCTGTTATAGACCTGTCTAACTCTCTGTTATAGACCTGTCTAACTCTGTTATAGACCTGTCTAACTCTCTCTGTTATAGACCTGTCTAACTGTTATAGACCTGTCTAACTCTCTCTGTTATAGACCTGTCTAACTCTCTCTGTTATAGACCTGTCTAACTGTTATAGACCTGTCTAACTCTCTCTGTTATAGACCTGTCTAACTCTCTCTGTTATAGACCTGTCTAACTCTCTCTGTTATAGACCTGTCTAACTGTTATAGACCTGTCTAACTCTCTCTGTTATAGACCTGTCTAACTCTCTCTGTTATAGACCTGTCTAACTCTCTCTGTTATAGACCTGTCTAACTCTCTCTGTTATAGACCTGTCTAACTCTCTCTGTTATAGACCTGTCTAACTGTTATAGACCTGTCTAACTCTGTTATAGACCTGTCTAACTCTCTCTGTTATAGACCTGTCTAACTCTCTCTGTTATAGACCTGTCTAACTGTTATAGACCTGTCTAACTCTCTCTGTTATAGACCTGTCTAACTCTCTCTGTTATAGACCTGTCTAACTGTTATAGACCTGTCTAACTCTCTCTGTTATAGACCTGTCTAACTCTCTCTGTTATAGACCTGTCTAACTCTCTCTGTTATAGACCTGTCTAACTCTCTCTGTTATAGACCTGTCTAACTCTCTCTGTTATAGACCTGTCTAACTCCTCTGTTATAGACCTGTCTAACTCTCTCTGTTATAGACCTGTCTAACTCTCTCTGTTATAGACCTGTCTAACTCTGTTATAGACCTGTCTAACTCTGTCTAACTGTTATAGACCTGTCTAACTCTCTCTGTTATAGACCTGTCTAACTGTTATAGACCTGTCTAACTCTGTTATAGACCTGTCTAACTCTGTTATAGACCTGTCTAACTCTCTCTGTTATAGACCTGTCTAACTCTCTCTGTTATAGACCTGTCTAACTCTCTCTGTTATAGACCTGTCTAACTCTCTGTTATAGACCTGTCTAACTCTCTCTGTTATAGACCTGTCTAACTCTCTCTGTTATAGACCTGTCTAACTCTCTCTGTTATAGACCTGTCTAACTCTCTCTGTTATAGACCTGTCTAACTGTTATAGACCTGTCTATCTCTCTCTGTTATAGACCTGTCTAACTCTGTTATAGACCTGTCTAACTCCCTTGTTATAGACCTGTCTAACTCTCTCTGTTATAGACCTGTCTAACTCTCCTCTGTTATAGACCTGTCTAACTCTGTTATAGACCTGTCTAACTCTCTCTTATAGACCTGTCTAACTCTCTCTGTTATAGACCTGTCTAACTCTCTCTGTTATAGACCTGTCTAACTCTCTCTGTTATAGACCTGTCTAACTTCTCTGTTATAGACCTGTCTAACTCTCTCTGTTATAGACCTGTCTAACTCTCTCCTGTTATATAGACCTGTCTAACTCTCTCTGTTATAGACCTGTCTAACTGTTATAGACCTGTCTAACTCTGTTATAGACCTGTCTAACTCTGTTATAGACCTGTCTAACTCTCTCTGTTATAGACCTGTCTAACTCTCTCTGTTATAGACCTGTCTAACTCTCTCTGTTATAGACCTGTCTAACTCTCTCTGTTATAGACCTGTCTAACTGTTATAGACCTGTCTAACTGTTATAGACCTGTCTAACTCTCTCTGTTATAGACCTGTCTAACTGTTATAGACCTGTCTAACTCTCTCTGTTATAGACCTGTCTAACTGTTATAGACCTGTCTAACTCTCTCTGTTATAGACCTGTCTAACTCTCTCTGTTATAGACCTGTCTAACTCTCTCTGTTATAGACCTGTCTAACTCTCTCTGTTATAGACCTGTCTAACTGTTATAGACCTGTCTAACTCTCTCTGTTATAGACCTGTCTAACTCTGTTATAGACCTGTCTAACTCTCTCTGTTATAGACCTGTCTAACTCTCTCTGTTATAGACCTGTCTAACTCTCTCTGTTATAGACCTGTCTAACTCTGTCTAACTCTGTTATAGACCTGTCTAACTCTCTGTTATAGACCTGTCTAACTCTCTCTGTTATAGACCTGTCTAACTCTCTCTGTTATAGACCTGTCTAACTCCTGTCTAACTCTGTTATAGACCTGTCTAACTCTCTCTGTTATAGACCTGTCTAACTCTCTCTGTTATAGACCTGTCTAACTGTTATAGACCTGTCTAACTCTGTTATAGACCTGTCTAACTGTTATAGACCTGTCTAACTCTCTCTGTTATAGACCTGTCTAACTGTTATAGACCTGTCTAACTCTCTCTGTTATAGACCTGTCTAACTGTTATAGACCTGTCTAACTCTCTCTGTTATAGACCTGTCTAACTCTCTCTGTTATAGACCTGTCTAACTCTGTTATAGACCTGTCTAACTGTTATAGACCTGTCTAACTCTCTCTGTTATAGACCTGTCTAACTCTGTTATAGACCTGTCTAACTCTGTTATAGACCTGTCTAACTCCCTTGTTATAGACCTGTCTAACTCTCTCTGTTATAGACCTGTCTAACTCTCTCTGTTATAGACCTGTCTAACTCTCTCTGTTATAGACCTGTCTAACTGTCTAACTCTGTTATAGACCTGTCTAACTCTCTCTGTTATAGACCTGTCTAACTCTCTCTGTTATAGACCTGTCTAACTCTCTCTGTTATAGACCTGTCTAACTCTCTCTGTTATAGACCTGTCTAACTCTCTCTGTTATAGACCTGTCTAACCTGTCTAACTTCTGTTATAGACCTGTCTAACTCTCTGTTATAGACCTGTCTAACTGTTATAGACCTGTCTAACTCTGTTATAGACCTGTCTAACTCTCTCTGTTATAGACCTGTCTAACTCCTGTCTAACTCTGTTATAGACCTGTCTAACTCTCTGTTATAGACCTGTCTAACTCTGTTATAGACCTGTCTAACTCTCTGTTATAGACCTGTCTAACTCTCTCTGTTATAGACCTGTCTAACTCTCTCTGTTATAGACCTGTCTAACTCTCTCTTATAGACCTGTCTAACTCTCTCTGTTATAGACCTGTCTAACTCTCTCTGTTATAGACCTGTCTAACTGTTATAGACCTGTCTAACTCTCTGTTATAGACCTGTCTAACTCTCTCTGTTCTAACTCCTCTATAGACCTGTCTAACTCTCTCTGTTATAGACCTGTCTAACTGTTATAGACCTGTCTCTGTTATAGACCTGTCTAACTCTCTCTCTGTTATAGACCTGTCTAACTCTCTCTGTTATAGACCTGTCTAACTCTCTCTGTTATAGACCTGTCTAACTCTCTCTGTTATAGACCTGTCTAACTCTGTTATAGACCTGTCTAACTGTTATAGACCTGTCTAACTCCCTTGTTATAGACCTGTCTAACTCTCTCTGTTATAGACCTGTCTAACTCTCTCTGTTATAGACCTGTCTAACTCTCTCTGTTATAGACCTGTCTAACTCTGTTATAGACCTGTCTAACTCTCTCTGTTATAGACCTGTCTAACTCTCTCTGTTATAGACCTGTCTAACTCTCTCTGTTATAGACCTGTCTAACTCTCTGTTATAGACCTGTTAACTCTCTCTGTTATAGACCTGTCTAACTCTCTCTGTTATAGACCTGTCTAACTCTGTTATAGACCTGTCTAACTCTCTCTGTTATAGACCTGTCTAACTCTCTCTGTTATAGACCTGTCTAACTCTGTTATAGACCTGTCTAACTCTCTCTGTTATAGACCTGTCTAACTCTCTCTGTTATAGACCTGTCTAACTCTCTCTGTTATAGACCTGTCTAACTCTCTCTGTTATAGACCTGTCTAACTCTCTCTGTTATAGACCTGTCTAACTCTCTCTGTTATAGACCTGTCTAACTCTCTCTGTTATAGACCTGTCTAACTCTCTCTGTTATAGACCTGTCTAACTCTCTCTGTTATAGACCTGTCTAACTCTCTCTGTTATAGACCTGTCTAACTCTGTCTCTGTTATAGACCTGTCTAACTCTCTCTGTTATAGACCTGTCTAACTCCTGTCTAACTGTTATAGACCTGTCTAACTCTAGACTCTGTCTAACTCTGTCTAACTGTTATAGACCTGTCTAACTCTCTCTGTTATAGACCTGTCTAACTCTCTCTGTTATAGACCTGTCTAACTCTCTCTGTTATAGACCTGTCTAACTGTTATAGACCTGTCTAACTCTGTTATAGACCTGTCTAACTGTTATAGACCTGTCTAACTCTCTCTGTTATAGACCTGTCTAACTCCCTCTGTTATAGACCTGTCTAACTGTTATAGACCTGTCTAACTCTGTTATAGACCTGTCTAACTCTCTCTGTTATAGACCTGTCTAACTCTCTCTGTTATAGACCTGTCTAACTCTCTCTGTTATAGACCTGTCTAACTGTTATAGACCTGTCTAACTGTCTCTGTTATAGACCTGTCTAACTCTCTCTGTTATAGACCTGTCTAACTCTCTCTGTTATAGACCTGTCTAACTGTTATAGACCTGTCTAACTCTCTCTGTTATAGACCTGTCTAACTCTCTCTGTTATAGACCTGTCTAACTCTCTCTGTTATAGACCTGTCTAACTCTCTCTGTTATAGACCTGTCTAACTCTCTGTTATAGACCTGTCTAACTATAGACCTGTCTAACTCCTGTCTAACTCTCTCTGTTATAGACTCTGTTATAGACCTGTCTAACTCTCTCTCTGTTATAGACCTGTCTAACTCTATAGACCTGTCTCTCTGTTATAGACCTGTCTAACTCTCTCTGTTATAGACCTGTCTAACTCTCTGTTATAGACCTGTCTAACTCTCTCTGTTATAGACCTGTCTAACTCTCTCTGTTATAGACCTGTCTAACTCTCTCTGTTATAGACCTGTCTAACTCTCCTGTCTAACTCTCTCTGTTATAGACCTGTCTAACTGTTATAGACCTGTCTATCTCTCTCTGTTATAGACCTGTCTAACTCTGTTATAGACCTGTCTAACTCCCTTGTTATAGACCTGTCTAACTCTCTCTGTTATAGACCTGTCTAACTCTCTCTGTTATAGACCTGTCTAACTCTCTCTGTTATAGACCTGTCTAACTCTCTCTGTTATAGACCTGTCTAACTCTCTCTGTTATAGACCTGTCTAACTGTTATAGACCTGTCTAACTCTGTTATAGACCTGTCTAACTGTTATAGACCTGTCTAACTCTCTCTGTTATAGACCTGTCTAACTGTTATAGACCTGTCTAACTCTGTTATAGACCTGTCTAACTCTGTTATAGACCTGTCTAACTCTCTCTGTTATAGACCTGTCTAACTCTCTCTGTTATAGACCTGTCTAACTGTTATAGACCTGTCTAACTCTGTTATAGACCTGTCTAACTGTTATAGACCTGTCTAACTCTCTCTGTTATAGACCTGTCTAACTCTCTCTGTTATAGACCTGTCTAACTCTCTCTGTTATAGACCTGTCTATAGACTGTCTAACTCTCTCTGTTATAGACCTGTCTAACTCTCTCTGTTATAGACCTGTCTAACTGTTATAGACCTGTCTCCTGTCTCTCTGTTATAGACCTGTCTAACTCTCTGTTATAGACCTGTCTAACTCCTGTCTAACTCTGTTATAGACCTGTCTAACTCTCTGTTATAGACCTGTCTAACTCTCTCTGTTATAGACCTGTCTAACTCTCTCTGTTATAACCTGTCTAACTCTCTCTGTTATAGACCCTGTCTAACTCTCTCTGTTATAGACCTGTCTAACTCTCTCTGTTATAGACCTGTCTAACTCTCCTCTAACTCTGTTATAGACCTGTCTAACTCTCTCTGTTATAGACCTGTCTAACTCTCTCTGTTATAGACCTGTCTAACTCTCTGTTATAGACCTGTCTAACTCTCTCTGTTATAGACCTGTCTAACTCTCTCTGTTATAGACCTGTCTAACTGTTATAGACCTCTGTTATAGACCTGTCTAACTCTCTCTGTTATAGACCTGTTAACTAGACCTGTCTAACTCTGTTATAGACCTGTCTAACTCTCTCTGTTATAGACCTGTCTAACTCTCTCTGTTATAGACCTGTCTAACTGTTATAGACCTGTCTAACTCTCTCTGTTATAGACCTGTCTAACTCTCTCTGTTATAGACCTGTCTAACTCTCTCTGTTATAGACCTGTCTAACTGTCTCTCTGTTATAGACCTGTCTAACTCTCTCTGTTATAGACCTGTCTAACTCTCTCTGTTATAGACCTGTCTAACTCTCTGTTATAGACCTGTCTAACTCTCTCTGTTATAGACCTGTCTAGACCTGTCTAACTCTCTCTGTTATAGACCTGTCTAACTCTCTCTGTTATAGACCTGTCTAACTCTCTCTGTTATAGACCTGTCTAACTCTCTCTGTTATAGACCTGTCTAACTAGACCTGTCTAACTCTCTCTGTTATAGACCTGTCCTGTCTAACTCCTGTCTAACTCTGTTATAGACCTGTCTAACTCTCTCTGTTATAGACCTGTCTAACTGTCTAACTATAGACCTGTCTAACTCTGTTATAGACCTGTCTGTCTAACTCTGTCTCTGTTATAGACCTGTCTAACTCTCTGTTATAGACCTGTCTAACTATAGACTGTTATAGACCTGTCTAACTCTCTCTGTTATAGACCTGTCTAACTCTCTCTGTTATAGACCTGTCTAACTCTCTGTTATAGACCTGTCTAACTCTGTTATTATAGACCTGTCTAACTCTCTCTGTTATAGACCTGTCTAACTCTCTGTTATAGACCTGTCTAACTGTTATAGACCTGTCTAACTCTCTGTTATATAGACCTGTCTAACTCCTGTCTAACTGTTATAGACCTGTCTAACTCTCTCTGTATAGTCTAACCTGTTATAGACCTGTCTAACTCTCTCTGTTATAGACCTGTCTAACTCTCTGTTATCTGTTATAGACCTGTCTAACTCTCTCTGTTATAGACCTGTCTAACTCTCTCTGTTATAGACCTGTTATAACTCTCTGTTATAGACCTGTCTAACTCTCTGTTATAGACCTGTCTAACTGTCTAACTGTTATAGACCTGTCTAACTCTCTCTGTTATAGACCTGTCTATTATAGACCTGTCTAACTCTCTCTGTTATAGACCTGTCTAACTCTCTCTGTTATAGACCTGTCTAACTCTCTCTGTTATAGACCTGTCTAACTGTTATAGACCTGTCTAACTCTCTCTGTTATAGACCTGTCTAACTCTCTCTGTTATAGACCTGTCTAACTGTTATAGACCTGTCTAACTCTCTCTGTTATAGACCTGTCTAACTCTCTCTGTTATAGACCTGTCTAACTCTCTGTTATAACCTGTCTAACTCTCTTTATAGACCTGTCTAACTCTCTCTGTTATAGACCTGTCTAACTCTCTCTGTTATAGACCTGTCTAACTCTCTCTGTTATAGACCTGTCTAACTCTGTTATAGACCTGTCTAACTCTCTCTGTTATAGACCTGTCTAACTCTCTCTGTTATAGACCTGTCTAACTCCTGTCTAATAGACCTGTCTAACTCTGTTATAGACCTGTCTAACTCTGTTATAGACCTGTCTAACTCTCTCTGTTATAGACCTGTCTAACTCTCTGTTATAGACCTGTCTAACTCTCTCTGTTATAGACCTGTCTAACTCCTGTTATAGACCTGTCTAACTCTCTCTGTTATAGACCTGTCTAACTCTCTCTGTTATAGACCTGTCTAACTCTCTCTGTTATAGACCTGTCTAACTCTCTCTGTTATAGACCTGTCTAACTCTCTGTTATAGACCTGTCTAACTCTCTGTTATAGACCTGTCTAACTCTGTTATAGACCTGTCTAACTCTCTCCTGTGTTATAGACCTGTCTAACTCTCTGTTATAGACCTGTCTAACTCTCTCTGTTATAGACCTGTCTAACTCTCTCTGTTATAGACCTGTCTAACTCTCTCTGTTATAGACCTGTCCTGTCTAACTCTCTCTGTTATAGACCTGTCTAACTCTCTCTGTTATAGACCTGTCTAACTCTCTCTGTTATAGACCTGTCTAACTCTCTCTGTTATAGACCTGTCTAACTGTTATAGACCTGTCTAACTCTGTTATAGACCTGTCTAACTCTCTCTGTTATAGACCTGTCTAACTCTCTCTGTTATACCTTAACTAGACTGTCTAACCTGTCTAACTGTTATAGACCTGTCTGTCTAACTCTCTCTGTTATAGACCTGTCTAACTCTCTCTGTTATAGACCTGTCCTCTAGACCTGTCTAACTCTCTGTTATAGACCTGTCTAACTCTCTCTGTTATAGACCTGTCTAACTCTCTCTGTTATAGACCTGTCTAACTCTCTCTGTTATAGACCTGTCTAACTCTCTCTGTTATAGACCTGTCTAACTCTCTCTGTTATAGACCTGTCTAACTGTTATAGACCTGTCTAACTCTCTCTGTTATAGACCTGTCTAACTCTCTCTGTTATAGACCTGTCTAACTCTCTCTGTTATAGACCTGTCTAACTCTGTTATAGACCTGTCTAACTGTCTAACTCTTTATAGACCTGTCTAACTCTCTCTGTTATAGACCTGTCTAACTCTCTCTGTTATAGACCTGTCTAACTCTCTCTGTTATAGACCTGTCTAACTCTCTCTGTTATAGACCTGTCTAACTGTTATAGACCTGTCTAACTCTATTATAGACCTGTCTAACTGTTATAGACCTGTCTAACTCTCTCTGTTATAGACCTGTCTAACTCCCTCTGTTATAGACCTGTCTAACTGTTATAGACCTGTCTAACTCTGTTATAGACCTGTCTAACTCTCTTTATAGACCTGTCTAACTCTCTCTGTTATAGACCTGTCTAACTCTCTCTGTTATAGACTCTAACTTATAGACCTGTCTAACTGTTATAGACCTGTCTAACTCTCTCTGTTATAGACCTGTCTAACTCTCTGTTATAGACCTGTCTAACTGTTATAGACCTGTCTAACTCTCTCTGTTATAGACCTGTCTAACTCCCTCTGTTATAGACCTGTCTAACTGTTATAGACCTGTCTAACTCTGTTATAGACCTGTCTAACTCTCTCTGTTATAGACCTGTCTAACTCTCTCTGTTATAGACCTGTCTAACTGTTATAGACCTGTCTATCTCTCTCTGTTATAGACCTGTCTAACTCTGTTATAGACCTGTCTAACTCTCTTGTTATAGACCTGTCTAACTCTCTCTGTTATAGACCTGTCTAACTCTCTCTGTTATAGACCTGTCTAACTGTTAACTATAGACCTGTCTAACTCTCTGTTATAGACCTGTCTAACTCTCTCTGTTATAGACCTGTCTAACTCTCTCTCTGTTATAGACCTGTCTAACTCTCTCTGTTATAGACCTGTCTAACTCTCTCTGTTATAGACCTGTCTAACTAACTCTCTCTGTTATAGACCTGTCTAACTCCTGTCTAACTGTTATAGACCTGTCTAACCTGTCTAACTAGACCTGTCTCTTATAGTTATAGACCTGTCTAACTCTCTCTGTTATCTCTCTGTTAGACCTGTCTAACTCCTCTCTGTTATAGACCTGTCTAACTCTCTGTTATAGACCTGTCTAACTCTCTCTGTTATAGACCTGTCTAACTCTCTGTTATAGACCTGTCTAACTCTGTTATAGACCTGTCTATAGACTCCTCTCTGTTATAGACCTGTCTAACTCTCTGTTATAGACCTGTCTAACTGTTATAGACCTGTCTAACTCCTGTCTATAGACCTGTCTAACTCTCTCTGTTATAGACCTGTCTAACTCTGTTATAGACCTGTCTAACTCTCTCTGTTATAGACCTGTCTAACTCCTGTCTAACTGTTATAGACCTGTCTGTCTAACTAACTCTCTCTGTTATAGACCTGTCTAACTCTCTCTGTTATAGACCTGTCTAACTCTCTCTGTTATAGACCTGTCTAACTATAGACCTGTCTAACTCTCTCTGTTATAGACCTGTCTAACTGTTATAGACCTGTCTAACTGTTATAGACCTGTCTAACTAACTCTCTCTGTTATAGACCTGTCTAACTCTCTCTCTGTTATAGACCTGTCTAACTCTCTGTTATAGACCTGTCTAACTCTCTCTGTTATAGACCTGTCTAACTCTCTCTGTTATAGACCTGTCTAACTCTCTCTGTTATAGACCTGTCTAACTCTGTTATAGACCTGTCTAACTCTCTCTGTTATAGACCTGTCTAACCTCTAACTCTCTCTCTGTTATAGACCTGTCTCTCTCTCTGTTATAGACCTGTCTAACTCTCTCTGTTATAGACCTGTCTAACTCTCTCTGTTATAGACCTGTCTAACTCTGTTATAGACCTGTCTAACTGTCTAACTCTGTTATAGACCTGTCTAACTCTCTCTGTTATAGACCTGTCTAACTTTATAGACCTGTCTCTCTGTTATAGACCTGTCTAACTGTTATAGACCTGTCTAACTCTCTCTGTTATAGACCTGTCTATAGACCTGTCTAACCTGTCTATCTGTTATAGACCTGTCTAACCTGTCTCTGTTATAGACCTGTCTAACTCTCTCTGTTATAGACCTGTCTAACTCTCTGTTATAGACCTGTCTAACTCTGTCTAACTCTCTCTAACTCTTATAGACCTGTCTAACTCTCTCTGTTATAGACCTGTCTAACTCTCTAACTCTCTCTTATAGACCTGTCTAACTCTCTCTGTTATAGACCTGTCTAACTCTGTTATAGACCTGTCTAACTCTGTTAACTCTCTCTGTTAGACCTGTCTAACTCTCTCTGTTATAGACCTGTCTAACTCTCTCTGTTATAGACCTGTCTAACTGTTATAGACCTGTCTCTGTTATAGACCTGTCTAACTCTCTGTTATAGACCTGTCTAACTGTTATAGACCTGTCTAACTCTCTCTGTTATAGACCTGTCTAACTCTGTTATAGACCTGTCTAACTCTCTGTTATAGACCTGTCTATAGACCTGTCTAACTGTTATAGACCTGTCTAACTCCTGTCTCTGTTATAGACCTGTCTAACTCTCTCTGTTATAGACCTCTAACCTAATAGACTGTCTAACTCTCTCTGTTATAGACCTGTCTAACTCTCTGTTATAGACCTGTCTCTCTTTAATAGACCTGTCTAACTCTGTTATAGTTATAGACCTGTCTAACTCTCTCTGTTATAGACCTGTTATAGACCTGTCTAACTCTCTCTGTTATAGACCTGTCTAACTCTCTCTGTTATAGACCTGTCTAACTCTCTCTCCTGTTATAGACCTGTCTAACTCTCTCTGTTATAGACCTGTCTAACTCTCTCTGTTATAGACCTGTCTAACTCTCTGTTATAGACCTGTCTAACTCCCTCTGTTATAGACCTGTCTAACTCTGTTATAGACCTGTTATAGACCTGTCTAACTCTGTTATAGACCTGTCTAACTCTCTGTTATAGACCTGTCTAACTCTCTTTATAGACCTGTCTAACTCTGTTATAGACCTGACCTGTCTAACTCTCTCTGTTATAGACCTGTCTAACTGTTATAGACCTGTCTAACTCTGTCTGTTATAGACCTGTCTAACTCTCTCTGTTATAGACCTGTCTAACTCTGTTATAGACCTGTCTAACTCTGTTATAGACCTGTCTAACTCTCTCTGTTATAGACCTGTCTAACTCTCTGTTATAGACCTGTCTAACTGTTATAGACCTGTCTAACTCTCTCTGTTATAGACCTGTCTAACTCTCTCTGTTATAGACCTGTCTAACTGTTATAGACCTGTCTAACTCCCTCTGTTATAGACCTGTCTAACTCTCTGTTATAGACCTGTCTAACTCTCTGTTAGAGACCTGTCTAACTCTCTCTGTTATAGACCTGTCTAACTCTGTTATAGACCTGTCTAACTCTCTGTTATAGACCTGTCTAACTCTCTCTGTTATAGACCTGTCTAACTCTCTCTGTATATAGACCTGTCTAACTCTCTCTGTTATAGACCTGTCTAACTCTCTCTGTTATAGACCTGTCTAACTCTCTCTGTTATAGACCTGTCTAACTAACCTGTCTCCCTCTGTTATAGACCTGTCTAACTCTCTCTGTTATAGACTCTAGACCTGTCTAAGACTCTCTGTTATAGACCTGTCTAACTCTCTCTGTTATAGACCTGTCTAACTCTCTTTATAGACCTGTCTAACTCTCTCTGTTATAGACCTGTCTAACTCTCTCTGTTATAGACCTGTCTAACTCCTGTCTGTTATAGACCTGTCTAACTCTCTCTGTTATAGACCTGTCTAACTCTCTCTGTTATAGACCTGTCTAACTCCCTCTGTTATAGACCTGTCTAACTCTCTCTGTTATAGACCTGTCTAACTACCTGTCTAACTCTGTTATAGACCTGTCTAACTCTCTCCTGTTATAGACCTGTCTAACTCTCTCTGTTATAGACCTGTCTAACTCTCTCTGTTATAGACCTGTCTAACTCTCCTGTCTAACTCTCTCTGTTATAGACCTGTCTAACTCTCTCTGTTATAGACCTGTCTAACTCCTCTGTTATAGACCTGTCTAGACCTGTCTAAGACCTGTCTAACTCTGTTATAGACCTGTCTATGTTATAGACCTGTCTAACTCTCTGTTATAGACCTGTCTAACTCTGTTATAGACCTGTCTAACTCTCTTATAGACCTGTCTAACTCTCTCTTTATAGACCTGTTATAGACCTGTCTAACTCTCTGTTATAGACCTGTCTAACTATAGACCTGTCTAACTCTCCTGTCTAACTCTCTCTGTTATAGACCTGTCTAACTCTCTCTGTTATAGACCTGTCTAACTCTCTCTGTTATAGACCTGTCTAACTCTCTCTGTTATAGACCTGTCTAACTCTCTCTGTTATAGACCTGTCTAACTCTCTCTGTTATAGACTAACTCTGTTATAGACCTGTCTAACTCTCTCTGTTATAGACCTCTGTTATAGACCTGTCTAACTCTCTCTGTTATAGACCTGTCTAACTCTCTCTGTTATAGACCTGTCTAACTCTCTCTGTTATAGACCTGTCTAACTCTCTCTGTTATAGACCTGTCTAACTCTGTTATAGACCTCTCTGTCTAACTCTCTCTGTTATAGACCTGTCTAACTCTCTCTGTTATAGACCTCTAACTCTCTGTTATAGACCTGTCTAACTCTAACTCTGTTATAGACCTGTCTAACTCTCTCTGTTATAGACCTGTCTAACTCTCTCTGTTATAGACCTGTCTAACTCTCTCTGTTATAGACCTGTCTAACTCTCTCTGTTATAGACCTGTCTAACTCTCTCTGTTATAGACCTGTCTAACTCTCTCTGTTATAGACCTGTCTAACTGTTATAGACCTGTCTAACTCTCTCTGTTATAGACCTGTCTAACTCTCTCTGTTATAGACCTGTCTAACTCTCTCTGTTATAGACCTGTCTAACTCTCTCTGTTATAGACCTGTCTAACTCTAACTGTTATAGACCTGTCTAACTCTCTCTGTTATAGACCTGTCTAACTCTCTAACTGTTATAGACCTGTCTAACTCTGTTATAGACCTGTTTAACTCTCTCTGTTATAGACCTGTCTAACTCTCTAACTGTTATAGACCTGTCTAACTCTAACTGTTATAGACCTGTCTAACTCTAACTGTTATAGACCTGTCTAACTCTCTCTGTTATAGACCTGTCTAACTCCCTTGTTATAGACCTGTCTAACTCTCTCTGTTATAGACCTGTCTAACTCTAACTGTTATAGACCTGTCTAACTCTAACTGTTATAGACCTGTCTAACTCTCTCTGTTATAGACCTGTCTAACTCTCTCTGTTATAGACCTGTCTATAGACCTGTCTAACTCTAACTGTTATAGACCTGTCTAACTCTCTCTGTTATAGACCTGTCTAACTCTAACTGTTATAGACCTGTCTAACTCTCTCTGTTATAGACCTGTCTAACTCTAACTGTTATAGACCTGTCTAACTCTAACTGTTATAGACCTGTCTAACTCTCTGTTATAGACCTGTCTAACTCTAACTGTTATAGACCTGTCTAACTCTAACTGTTATAGACCTGTCTAACTCTCTCTGTTATAGACCTGTCTAACTCTAACTGTTATAGACCTGTCTAACTCTCTCTGTTATAGACCTGTCTAACTCTAACTGTTATAGACCTGTCTAACTCTCTCTGTTATAGACCTGTCTAACTCTCTCTGTTATAGACCTGTCTAACTCTCTCTGTTATAGACCTGTCTAACTCTAACTGTTATAGACCTGTCTAACTCTCTCTGTTATAGACCTGTCTAACTCTAACTGTTATAGACCTGTCTAACTCTAACTGTTATAGACCTGTCTAACTCTCTCTGTTATAGACCTGTCTAACTCTAACTGTTATAGACCTGTCTAACTCTCTCTGTTATAGACCTGTCTAACTCTAACTGTTATAGACCTGTCTAACTCTCTGTTATAGACCTGTCTAACTCTAACTGTTATAGACCTGTCTAACTGTTATAGACCTGTCTAACTCTAACTGTTATAGACCTGTCTAACTCTCACTGTTATAGACCTGTCTAACTGTTATAGACCTGTCTAACTGTTATAGACCTGTCTAACTCTAACTGTTATAGACCTGTCTAACTCTCTCTGTTATAGACCTGTCTAACTCTCTCTGTTATAGACCTGTCTAACTGTTATAGACCTGTCTAACTCTAACTGTTATAGACCTGTCTAACTGTTATAGACCTGTCTAACTGTTATAGACCTGTCTAACTCCTATTTATCTCAATGTAATATGTTCGCTACATTAAATATAAACTAGAATTTCAGAATAATTTTTAATTGATTGTTAATAGTTTTTCTTTTTTTACACCACAAATACAAATATGCACATTCCATTTCTATATATTTAAATAAAATACATTTTGACTGCAGGATACATTTGTCAATTTATTTGTCTTTAAGGTCATATACCCAGATTCAATTAAATGACAAGAGCAGATGGACTACTGACAAGGGTCCAGATGTTCAACATCGATCACTTCTACACCAACTAAACCTCCTATTACACAGGGTTGCATTGCTTCTGATATTCTAATTTTTACACCAACTAAACCTCCTATTAAACAGGGTTGCATTGCTTCTGATATCATAACTTTTTGACCAGTGACTTTGGAATCGGATTCATACATTTAAACTTTTTCCTGCAAAAAAAAAGAAAAGAAATGTACAACTGCATAAATATATAATTCTTCCAGCATGAAAATGGTTAAAACATTGATTAGGAAGTTACACCGCGTCATGTGATGTCTCCAGCAACAACTAAAAAAAGGTTGGTTTGAAAAGCACTGAGTTGCTGTCAGTGTTTCCATGAAGGAGGAAGGAAGAGTCTTCCCTGCCTGCTGATGGACACAGAGAGAAGAAGAAGAGGAGGAGGAGGAGCATCACACAGAACACAGCTAGTTGGAGACTACAGAGAGAAGAAGAGGAGGAGGAGGAGCATCACACAGAACACAGCTAGTTGGAGACTACAGAGAGAAGAAGAGGAGGAGGAGGAGCATCACACAGAACACAGCTAGTTGGAGACTACAGAGAGAAGAAGAGGAGGAGGAGCATCACAGAGAGAAGAAGAGGAGGAGGAGGAGAAGCATCAGACAGAGAGAAGAAGAGGAGGAGAAGCATCAAATAGATAGAAGAGGAGGAGGTGGAAGGAGAAGTGTCAGATCAGAGATCAGTCACACTCAGACCTAGAGAGAGATCAGTCACACTCAGACCTAGAGAGAGATCAGTCACACTCAGACCTAGAGAGATCACACAGACCTAGAGAGATCACACAGACCTAGAGAGAGATCAGTCACACTCAGACCTAGAGAGAGATCAGTCACAATCAGACCTAGAGAGAGATCAGTCACACTCAGACCTAGAGAGAGATCAGTCACACTCAGACCTAGAGAGAGATCACTCAGACCTAGAGAGAGATCAGTCACACTCAGACCTAGAGAGAGATCAGTCACAATCAGACCTAGAGAGAGATCAGTCACACTCAGACCTAGAGAGAGATCAGTCACACTCAGACCTAGAGAGAGATCACTCAGACCTAGAGAGAGATCAGTCACACTCAGACCTAGAGAGAGATCAGTCACACTCAGACCTAGAGAGAGATCAGTCAGACCTAGAGAGAGATCAGTCACACTCAGACCTAGAGAGAGATCAGTCACACACAGACCTAGAGAGAGATCAGTCACACTCAGACCTAGAGAGAGATCAGTCACACTCAGACCTAGAGAGAGATCAGTCACACTCAGACCTAGAGAGAGATCAGTCAGACCTAGAGAGAGATCAGTCACACTCAGACCTAGAGAGAGATCAGTCACACTCAGACCTAGAGAGAGATCAGTCAGACCTAGAGAGAGATCAGTCAGACCTAGAGAGAGATCAGTCACACACAGACCTAGAGAGAGATCAGTCACACTCAGACCTAGAGAGAGATCAGTCACACTCAGACCTAGAGAGAGATCAGTCACACTCAGACCTAGAGAGAGATCAGTCACACTCAGACCTAGAGAGAGATCAGTCAGACCTAGAGAGAGATCAGTCACACTCAGACCTAGAGAGAGATCAGTCACACTCAGACCTAGAGAGAGATCAGTCACACTCAGACCTAGAGAGAGATCAGTCACACTCAGACCTAGAGAGAGATCAGTCAGACCTAGAGAGAGATCAGTCACACTCAGACCTAGAGAGAGATCAGTCAGACCTAGAGAGAGATCAGTCACACTCAGACCTAGAGAGAGATCAGTCAGACCTAGAGAGAGATCAGTCACACTCAGACCTAGAGAGAGATCAGTCAGACCTAGAGAGAGATCAGTCAGACCTAGAGAGAGATCAGTCAGACCTAGAGAGAGATCAGTCAGACCTAGAGAGAGATCAGTCAGACCTAGAGAGAGATCAGTCAGACCTAGAGAGAGATCAGTCAGACCTAGAGAGAGATCACTCAGACCTAGAGAGAGATCAGTCAGACCTAGAGAGAGATCAGTCAGACCTAGAGAGAGATCAGTCAGACCTAGAGAGAGATTAGAGCGTACCATGCCAGTCATTTCATTTAGTAAGAGTACATTAGCACACATTCACACACTCACATTTGTTTTAAACGAACACATTTAACACAAACACTTAAAGACACACACACACCTTGGACCACTAAAGGCTACTGACAATAGACGAGAGAAATTACAACATGGCTTGGAAAGGACCACTGTATGCCACTACTGTACTGGACACTCCAAACATATATAGAAACCACGTTAGGCAGAATACTCAGGGGGACAGACAGAAACACTGCTCGCTACATAACAGTAGTAGAATTGCTATTTACAGTAAAAGATGAATGTCCCATGGCTCAGGGACTTCTCATTTACAGTAAGAGATGAACATGTACATTCTAACCCTAGACATTATGCAGAAAAGCCGGGTGTCATGTACATTCTAACCCTAGACATTATGCAGAAAAGCCGGGTGTCATGTACATTCTAACCCTAGACATTATGCAGAAAAGCCGGGTGTCATGTACATTCTAACCCTAGACATTATGCAGAAAAGCCGGGTGTCATGTACATTCTAACCCTAGACATTATGCAGAAAAGCCGGGTGTCATGTACATTCTAACCCTAGACATTATGCAGAAAAGCCGGGTGTCATGTACATTCTAACCCTAGACATTATGCAGAAAAGCCGGGTGTCATGTACATTCTAACCCTAGACATTATGCAGAAAAGCCGGGTGTCATGTACATTCTAACCCTAGACATTATGCAGAAAAGCCGGGTGTCATGTACATTCTAACCCTAGACATTATGCAGAAAAGCCAGTTTAAAGCACACAGATTAACTGTAGGTCCCGTATATTATGAAAGTTTGTTCCAAGACAAGTCATGTTTTAATTGAACAATTTTTCTTTATTTCTCTTAAATCAACTTGTTTTGAAATAAGGGGCAGAGAAAATGTGCTATTTTCATAGCTGAGGTCATGAATTGTTGATGGTGAACTTAACGTCAAATCGTCCTTGGTAGCGATCTTTCTCGCTGTAGTCAATGTTCGCTCCGTACACTTTGCACTCAAGACGCAGCTCCTCGTTGAAGGTGAGGTTGGTAAACTGGATGGCCACCAGAGGCTGTAGGTAATTGGGGTGCAGCAGCTTACCATAGTAGGGGTAGTACTGGAGGGGGAACCCCATGCCCATGCCATAGTACTTGATCTCACCAATCTTGCTAGCATCCTCCTCTCTCTGTGGAGAATGACAGGATGGTATCTCAGTTAGTGGACTTTCCCGAAGGTTAAAAAAAACCACATACAGAGACCTAGCATAGCATTTATCCAGATAACTAAAGCTTCATGGTGTGGTTGCATCAGAAATGGCACCCTATACAGTGCACTACTTTTCACCAGTGCCCTATTGACCCTGGTCAAAAGTAGTGTACTATATAGGGAATAGGGTGCAATTTTGGATGCAGTATACTGTATATGTTCATGATGTGCTTCACAGTGCCTTGTACCTTGTTCTGACAGTGGATGGGGATAACGTTGGTCTGGACTCTGCTCTGGCCGGCTTCAGGGACGGAGGCACTGTTGGTTGGAGGCTGAAACAAAACCCAGACCAATCAGCATTATCATATTAACCTATCACAGACAGACCAAACAGCATTATCATATTAACCTATCCCAGACAGACCAATCAGCATGATCATATTAACCTATCACAGACAGACCAAACAGCATTATCATATTAACCTATCACAGACAGACCAAACAGCATTATCATATTAACCTATCACAGACAGACCAAACAGCATTATCATATTAACCTATCACAGACAGACCAATCAGCATGATCATATTAACCTATCACAGACAGACCAATCAGCATTATCATATTAAGAAACCTAAAATAAATAAAAACATTTTCTGAGAGTTAGCTAATCCATGGTATAAAGTAGATTAGCGTGGGGCAGGTGGACATACCCTTGGTCGGAAGTTGATGATCCTGTTGAGCTTGGCGATCAGACACGGTTTCCCATCCTTGAAGCCAAAGTTTTCGTCGTGACCATCCAGACCAGCACAGGGTCCCAGCCAGGTCCGCTTGAACCTGCAGGCTTTCCTCGCTCCAAGGTCACTCTCCAGCTCACCGCGGTCACTGTACGATTCAGGTAATTCTACAGGCACAGAGAGACCAATTACATCAGTCACCTGAGCAGACAATATAGACCAGTAACTAAAGCCTAACAGGGTACATTAATACACCAGACACAGCGTAACTAAACTACTAGTCTGTACTAGTTTCTACTAGTCTGTACTAGTGTCTACTAGTCTGTACTGGGGTCTACTAGTCTGTACTGGTGTCTACTAGTCTGTACTGGTGTCTACTAGTCTGTACTAGTGTCTACTAGTCTGTACTAGTGTCTACTAGTCTGTACTGGTGTCTACTAGTCTGTACTGGTGTCTACTAGTCTGTACTGGTGTCTACTAGTCTGTACTGGGGTCTACTAGTCTGTGCTAGTGTCTACTAGTCCGTACTAGTTTCTACTAGTCTGTACTAGTGTCTACTAGTTTCTACTAGTCTATACTAGTGTCTACTAGTCTGTACTGGGGTCTACTAGTCTGTACTGGTGTCTACTAGTCTGTAACAATGTATACTAGTCTGTACTGGTGTCTACTAGTCTGTACTAGTCTGTACTAGTTTCTACTAGTACTAGTGTCTACTAGTCCGTACTAGTCTCTACTAGTTTTTACTAGTTGTACTAGTGTCTACTAGTCCGTACTAGTCTCTACTAGTTTTTACTAGTTGTACTAGTGTCTACTAGTCTGTACTGGGGTCTACTAGTCTGTACTGGTGTCTACTAGTCTGTAACAATGTATACTAGTCTGTAAAAGTGTCTACTAGTGTCTAATAGTTGTACTAGTGCCTACTAGTCTGTACTAGTGTCTACTAGTTTCTACTAGTCTGTAATTGTGTCTACTAGTCTGTACTAGTGTCTACTAGTTGTACTAGTGTCTACTAGTCTGTACTGGTGTCTACTAGTCTGTACTAGTGTCTACCTTTGTCTACTAGTTGTACTAGTGCCTACTAGTCTGTACTAGTGTCTACTAGTTTCTACTAGTCTGTAATTGTGTCTACTAGTCTGTACTAGTGTCTAATAGTTGTACTAGTGTCTACTAGTCTGTACTGGTGTCTACTAGTCTGTACTAGTGTCTACTAGTCTGTACTAGTGTCTACTAGTCTGTACTAGCGTCTACCTTTGTCTACTAGTTGTACTAGTGCCTACTAGTCTGTACTAGTGTCTACTAGTTTCTACTAGTCTGTAATTGTGTCTACTAGTCTGTACTAGTGTCTACTAGTTGTACTAGTGTCTACTAGTCTGTACTGGTGTCTACTAGTCTGTACTAGTGTCTACTAGTCTGTACTGGTGTCTACTAGTCTGTACTAGTGTCTACTAGTCTGTACCAGTGTCTACTAGTCTATACTAGTCTGTACTAGTTTCTACTGGTCTGTACCAGTGTCTACTAGTCTATACTAGTCTGTACTAGTTTCTACTAGTCTGTAATTGTGTCTACTACTTTCTACTAGTCTGTACTAGTGTCTACTAGTCTGTACTAGTGTCTACTAGTCTGTACCAGTGTCTACTAGTCTGTACTAGTGTCTACTAGTCTGTACTAGTGTCTACTAGTCTGTACCAGTGTCTACTAGTCTATACTCGTGTCTACTACTTTCTACTAGTCTGTACTAGTGTCTACTAGTCTGTACTAGTGTCTACTAGTCTGTACTAGTGTCTACTAGTCTGTATTAGTGTCTACTAGTGTCTACTAGTCTGTACTAGTGTCTACTAGTGCCTACTAGTCTGTACCAGTGTCTACTAGTGTCTACTAGTCTGTACTAGTGTCTACTAGTGTCTACTAGTCTGTACTAGTGTCTACTAGTTTCTACTAGTCTGTACTAGTTTCTACTGGTCTGTACCAGTGTCTACTAGTGTCTACTAGTCTGTACTAGTTTCTACTAGTTTCTACTAGTCTGTACTAGTGTCTACTAGTCTGTACCAGTGTCTACTAGTGTCTACTAGTTTCTACTAGTCTGTACTTGCCTCCACAGTCTTCGTACTTGTTCTGGTCGGTCTGCCTCTCCTCATCGTACATCTCCAGGAAGTCCTTGATGCTCTTGGTGTACTTCAGATACGTCTCCACATCGTTGACATTGTAAGAGATCTCAAACTTCTCAGAGCGCGGGGTGTGGGATAGACCTGTAGATAGACAACACACTGGGTCAATATGGATGATAGACAACACACTGGGTCAGTATGGATGATAGACAACACACTGGGTCAGTATGGATGATAGACCTGTAGATAGACACCACACTGGGTCAGTATGGATGATAGACAACACACTGGGTCAGTATGGATGATAGACCTGTAGATAGACAACACACTGGGTCAGTATGGATGATAGCCCTGTAGATAGACAACACACTGGGTCAGTATGGATGATAGACCAGTAGATAGACAACACACTGGGTCAGTATGGATGATAGACAACACACTGGGTCAGTATGGATGATAGACAACACACTGGGTCAGTATGGATGATAGACCTGTAGGTAGACAACACACTGGGTCAGTATGGATGATAGACAACACACTGGGTCAGTATGGATGATAGACAACACACTGGGTCAGTATGGATGATAGACCTGTAGATAGACAACACACTGGGTCAGTATGGATGATAGACAACACACTGGGTCAGTATGGATGATAGACCTGTAGATAGACAACACACTGGGTCAGTATGGATGATAGACAACACACTGGGTCAGTATGGATGATAGGCCTGTAGATAGACAACACACTGGGTCAGTATGGATGATAGACAACACACTGGGTCAGTATGGATGATAGACAACACACTGGGTCAGTATGGATGATAGCCCTGTAGATAGACAACACACTGGGTCAGTATGGATGATAGACCTGTAGATAGACAACACACTGGGTCAGTATGGATGATAGACAACACACTGGGTCAGTATGGATGATAGACAACACACTGGGTCAGTATGGATGATAGGCCTGTAGATAGACAACACACTGGGTCAGTATGGATGATAGCCCTGTAGATAGACAACACACTGGGTCAGTATGGATGATAGACCTGTAGATAGACAACACACTGGGTCAGTATGGATGATAGACAACACACTGGGTCAGTATGGATGATAGACAACACACTGGGTCAGTATGGATGATAGCCCTGTACAACACACTGGGTCAGTATGGATGATAGACAACACACTGGGTCAGTATGGATGATAGACAACACACTGGGTCAGTATGGATGATAGCCCTGTAGATAGACAACACACTGGGTCAGTATGGATGATAGACCTGTAGATAGACAACACACTGGGTCAGTATGGATGATAGACAACACACTGGGTCAATATGGATGATAGACAACACACTGGGTCAGTATGGATGATAGGCCTGTAGATAGACAACACACTGGGTCAGTATGGATGATAGACAACACACTGGGTCAGTATCATGGATTTGAGATTTAAAAAAAATATATATATATATACTGTATCTGAAGCGACAGTACAAAATGTCATATTTTATTTTAGGGTATTTTTATACATACAATTGAAGTCAGAAGTTTACATACACTTAAGTTGGAGTCATTAAAACTTGTTTTTCAACCACTCCACCAATGTCTTGTTAACAAACTATAGTTTTGGCAAGTGGGTTAGGACATCTTCTTTGTGCATGACACAAGTCATTTTTCCAACAATTGTTTACAGACAGATAATTTCAACTTATAATTCACTGTATCACAATTCCAGTGGGTCAGAAGTTTACATACACTAAGTTGATTGTGCCTTTAAACAGCTTGGAAAATTCCAGAAAATGATGTCATGGCTTTAGAAGCTTCTGATAGGCCAATTGACATTATTTGAGTCAATTGGAGGTGTACCTGTGGATGTATTTCAAGGCCTGCCTTCAAACTCAGTGCCTCTTTGCTTGACATCATGGGAAAATCAAAAGAAATCAACCAAGACCTCAACAAGTCTGGTTCATACTTGGGAGCAATTTCCAAACGCCTGAAGGTACCATGTTCATCTGTACAAACAATAGTACGTAAGTATAAACACCATGGGACCACGCAGCCATCATACTGCTCAGGAAGGAGACGCGTTCTGTCTCCTAGAGATGAACGTACTTTGGTGCAAAAAGTGCAAATCAATCCCAGAACAACAGGAAATTACCTTGTGAAGATGCTGGAGGAAACTGGTACAAAAGTATCTATATCCACAGTAAAACGAGTCCTATATCGACATAACCTGAAAGGCCGCTCAGCAAGGAAGAAGCCACTGGTCCAAACCGCCATAAAAAAGCCAGACTACGGTTTGCAACTGCACATGGGGACAAAGATGGTACTTTTTGGAGAAATGTCCTCTGGTCTGATGAAACAAAAATAGAACTGCTTGGCCATAATGACCATTGTTATGTTTGGAGGAAAAAGGGGGAGGCTTGCAAGCCGAAGAACACCATCCCAACTGTGAAGCACGGGGGTGGCAGCATCATGTTGTGGGGGTGCTTTGCTGCAGGAGGGACTGGTGTACTTCACAAAATAGATGGCATCATGAGGACGGACAATTATGTGGATATTTTGAAGCAACATCACAAGACATCAGTCAGGAAGTTAAAGCTTGGTCGCAAATGGGTTTTCCAAATGGACAATGACCCCAAGCATACTTCCAAAGTTGTGGCAAAATAGCTTAAGGAAAACAAAGTCAAGGTATCGGAGTGGCCATCACAAAGCCCTGACCTCAATCCTATAGAAAATGTGTGGACAGAACGTAAAAAGCGTGTGCGAGCAAGGAGGCCTACAAACCTGACTCAGTTACACCAGCTCTGTCAGGAGGAATGGCCACCCAACTTATTGTGGGAGGCCAGACCCAAGTTAAACAATTTAAAGGCAATGCTACCAAATACTAATTGAGTGTATGTAAACTTCTGACCCGCTGGGAATGTGATGAAAGAAATAAAAGCTGAAATAAATCATTCTCTCTACTATTATTCTGACATTTCACATTCTTAAAATAAAGTGGTGATCCTAACTGACCTAAAACAGGGAGTTTTCTCTAGGATTAAATGTCAGGAAGTCATTTAGGTCAACATTGGATCATTCAGAGATCCTCACTGGGGCTGAATAATTTTGCACGCCCAATTTTTCAGTTTTTGATTTGTTAAAAAAGTTTGAAATATCCAATAAATGTCGTTCCACTTCATGATTGTGTCCCACTTGTTGTTGATTCTTCACAAAAAAATACAGTTTTATATCTTTATGTTTGAAGCCTGAAATGTGGCAAAAGGTCGCAAAGTTCAAGGGGGCCGAATACTTTCGCACTGTATAGGCACTGTATATACAGGAAGTACCAGATCAATGTGGAGCTATATACAGGAAGTACCAGATCAATCCTGGGGGAACTATCCTGAGGGGACTATCCTGGGAGAACTATCCTGGGGGACTATCCTGGGGGACTATCCTGGGGGACTATCCTGGGGGACTATCCTGGGAGGACTATCCTGGGAGAACTATCCTGGGGGACTATCCTGGGGGACATATCCTGGGGGACTATCCTGGTGGGACTATCCTGGTGGGACTATCCTGGGGGAACTATCCTGGGGGAACTATCCTGGGGGGAACTATCCTGGGGGGACTATCCTGGGAGGACTATCCTGGGGGGACTATCCTGGGGGAACTATCCTGGGGGAACTATCCTGGGGGGACTAGATACATAAAGTTCTTGATAAAACATGTATCTTCATATATTAAAACATTTGATCTCGAATCCAAAATGCTGGAGTATAGAGACAAATTATACGTTTTAGCTACACTGTCCAAATAAATGAATAGGGGGAGTGTCAACATGAATATGAATGAATAGGGGGAGTGTCAACATGAATATGAATGAATAGGGGGAGTGTCAACATGAATATGAATGAATAGGGGGAGTGTCCACATGAATATGAATGAATAGGGGGAGTGTCAACATGAATATGAATGAATAGGGGGAGTGTCAACATGAATATGAATGAATAGGGGGAGTGTATGTGGACGAATCACAAATCAACTGGAAAAATAGTCCTGTTCCTTTTATTTTTTTCAAAATAACTACCAACACTGAATAATACCTGTAAACATACCAGCGTAATAGGCATATATAATACTGAATTCAATGATTTATATCTATAAATGACAGTTCCCTATTAATACATTTTTGTTAGGGTTAGGGTCCATGACACAGTAAACACCTCCGGGTGTCTATAATAGCTCTCTTCAGATGGGCTCTGTCTAAACTGTGGCAGTAATTTTCCACAGACAGACCTGGTACACACACAGGGTCACTGCTAGGCGTGGCAACTTTCAACTTTTAATGTCACGGGCACAAGTACAGTGAAATGCCTTTCTTACACAGAGACAGAGAGAGAGAGAGAGAGAGAGAGAGAGAGAGAGAGAGAGAGAGAGAGAGAGACAGACAGAGAGAGAG